>NC_047679.1:56101162-56185646 GCF_011762505.2 Arvicanthis niloticus | reverse complement strand
TGGAGGGTTCCGTGATTTTGGTGATAGCACCAAAAGAAGATATGTTTGTTTTTGGTTTTGGTTTTTTTGGGTTACCTCATTTAAAGTTGATCCTCTCTTCAGGGAGACAGGTTTATTGTCCTTACTTATAATAAGGACACAAGTTTACCAAGACTAATTTAATGGACAATGTCACACAAATAGTGGAAACAGCAGATCTGAACCCAGATTTATTATTGTAGCACTAGCTCTTAGCTTCAGTATTTTAACTATGTTATCTAGAAAAGTTAAGGTAATAGCATCTCTCCATCAGGTCTCCATAGGATGTGGGCTGGACCACAAGAGAATTATTTACTAGCAAATGAAAAAAAAAAAAAAGCTGTAGAGGCATGGTGTCTAGATGAAGTTAACCAAAATTAAAAATGAGATCTATTTTTTTATCCAGTAAGACCTAGAGCAAGCACTAGAAACATAGCAGAGTATATCAGAAAGATCTTTTAAAACATCAAATTAAAGGACAGATTGCACTCAAGAAAAAGCCTAGAAGAAAAATAACCAGATAATCCTACATTTAGCCAATAGTTAAGAGGAAGGAAGACCTCAAGCTTGGTAGTATCTGCTAGTCTCAAGTTACCAAGCAGAAGAAACTCTGGTTAAAATTGGTCTGTGCTGGTGCAGCAATGTTCTGGGAGAGTTTGGCAGCCTAGTGATTGTAAGTAGGTGGCTATCACAGAGGTCACTGCTCAGGGTTCAAAAGTTAAGTTCAGTGAAAAATTATGATTCTGCTATTTGTGAAAGAGCAGCAAAGTCATGTGGGTGCAGATTCTGGCCTCTGTTCCTTGTCATACCACTGCTGTTGTCTTAGGGGGCATAGTACATACATATCATTCATAGTTGCAGTATCTCTGAAGCTAAAGCCTTAACATTTGCTAGAGTTCTCCAGAAAATATTGCTAAGAGTCAATTTGTCATCCCATTCAGAGAGCTGGGAAGTTGTAGCCTTCCAAAAATTATAAAAGTTTACTCTTTCAGTAGGGACAAGGCACAGAACACTTATGAGAAAATACAACACAACAGACAGCAGACCTCTGAGGGGAAACTGATGTCTAGATGTAGGAAGGGGAGCAGAATATGAGCATATTTTCTGTGACATATTATTGCTTAAAAGAGGAAATTTTTAGGAATTCTAGTAAGATTAACCAAGATGGCCCCAGAGTTTAAAACTCTGAGAGGTTTATTATTATTATTACTATTTTTTTTCAAGACAAGTTTTTCTGTGTAGGCCTGGCTATCCTGGAACTCAATTTGTAGACTAGGTTGGTCTCAAACTCTTCCTCTGATGCCCAAGTGCTGGGATCAAAGCCTGTGTCATCATGTCTGGCTTTATTTTTTTCTTTAGGAAAAATACTCCGGGGTAGCAACAAGGCTGACATGGCAATAAAATTGGCTCCAGAATTTCATTTGTTGAGAAAAATTTGGAGCCACTTGAAAAATATGGAAGATAAAGAGATTGCAAAGGGGGCCTGATGTAAGAGGCAGAGTCAGGGCAGGTGGATCTCTTAGGAGATAGAGGCCAGCCTAATCGACACAGTGAGTTCCAGGATAGTGAGCTACACAGTGAGATGCTGTCTTTAAAAAAAAGATTAGGAGTATGAGCTTCACAGAGACAGTGCTTGACCAGATGGTCACTGACCAACTCTGTGCCTCAGAGAGAAAAAAAAATCAAATAAACATGGGCAAAGGAGATCTTAAGAAAGCCAAAAGGCAAAATGTCTTCATATGAATCGTTGTACAAACCTGTCCATGGAAATGCTGTCATGGAAACCTACACCATGCCCCCAAACAGGAGACCAAAAAAAGAAAAAAAAAAAACTGTTCACGGACCCCAAGTGCACCCAAGAGGCCTCCTTCAGCCATTTTCCTGTTCTGTTCTGAGTACCGTCCAAAACTCAAAGGAGAACACCCTGGCTTATCCATTGGTGATGTTGCAAAGAAACTAGGAGAGATGTGGAACAACACTGCAGCGGATGACAAGCAGCCCTGTGCAAAGGCTGCCAAACTGAAGGAGAAACAAAAAAGGGCTATTGCTGCCTACAAAGCTAAAGGAAAACTTGAGGCAGCAAAAAAGGTGGTCAAGGCTGAGAAGAGCTAGAAAAAGAAGGAAGAGGAAGGTGATAAGAATGAAAATGATGAGGAACAGGGGGAAGAGTAAGATGAAGATGATAAAGTTGGTTTGACAAGTTTTTTCTTGTCTATAAAGCATTTAACACCACGTACACAAGTCAATCATTTTAAAGAAAAAATTGAAATATAAGACTACATAAGGTTTTTTTTGTTTGTTTGTTTTAAACTGAACAGTATCTTAAGATACTACCCAATGTGTCTTTAGATAGACCTGTTGTGGCAGTATTTTCAAAAGCCACTAACCTTGCCTGGCACAGTCTGGAGATTGTAAATTGACAAAGAAATTTAAAGTAGGTTCTTGTTAGTGTACAGCAGAAATTAGTTATCTATGGGGATAGCAGTTCTTTTGGTCCTTGTTTTGTTTTTCATCTTTAGTTATCTCTGGAGCAGTGTAAATAAAGATAAATATTGTTAAGTTAACTGAACACCACCCTGTAATTGAAAAACTCAGCTGTTTTGTTGAAATTCTGAACGCTTCTAAATAAGTAATTTTTTAATTTAAAAAAAGATTACAAAAAACAGAGAAGAGAACTGTAACTTATAAGAACAAAAGGGTTGTCTATTTTCTTTATATTACAATTAACATAAGAGAAAAGGATTGTGGCTAGGAAGAAAGCTGTTTATGAACTGTTTGTCCCATATCTTAGTTAGAGTTTTACTGCTGTGAACAGACACCACAACCATAGCAAGTCTTATAGGGACAACATTTAATTGGGGTTGGTGTACAGGTTCAGAGGTTCAGTCCATTATCATCAAGGCAGGAACATGGCAGCATCCAGGCAGGCGTGGTGCAGGAGGAGCAGAGAGTTCTAATCTTCATCTGAAGGCTGCTGGTGGAAGACTCATTTCCAAGCAGCTAGGATGAGGGTCTTAAAGCCCATACCTACAGAGACACACCTACTCCAACAAGGCTACTCCCACTCCAACAGGGCTACACCCTCAATTAGTGCCACTCCCTGGGCCAGGCATATACAAATCATCACATTCCACAAACACGAGGATCTGAATTTGATTCTCAGAATCAAAATAAGTTTCAGGAATGGTAGTATGGTTTGTGATTTCAGCTCTGAGAATATGGAGACTGGTGGATCCCTTGGGGCTCACAGATCAGCCAGTCTATGCAAATCAGAGAGCTCCAGGGTTGTCTCCAAAATCAAGATGTATAGCACCTGAAGAAGGCTGCCTGACGTTGACCTCTGGTACTCATGCCCATGTGTATACCCATCCTAACACACATAGAAAAGAAAAACCATAAAAACTATTACACTAGCCAATTGGACCACGACTGAATCTTTTTAAAATTAGTACAGAGAAAAAAATCTTTGGTTGATTTTTAATTAGTACACAAAGTAACAAGTCTCATTATGACATTTTTCATCTTCATACATAATTTGGTTTTATTTGATCCTCTTCCCCCAATTTGCTGACCCATCCCCTGCACTCTCTTGAATCTTTCCACTCCAGGAATCCACTTTCAGTTTTCAGGATATTATTACTCATTTTTTTATTTTTTTTTTAATTTTGCCTGAATGTGTGTGTATATACCACATGCATGTCAGGTGTCCAAGGAGGTCAGAAGAGGGTATCTGGTCCCCTGAAGCTGGAGTTATAAACATTTGTAATACACCATGTGAGTGCTGAGAACCCAGGTCCACTGCAAGAACAATGCATGCTGTGAGCCATCTTTTGCACTGATTTTTAAAATTTAAAATTTTTGTTTGGTTTTAATTTTTGTTTTGTTTTTCGAGACAGAGTTTCTCTGTGTAGCTTCTGGAACTTGGTCTATGGGCCAGGCTGACCTCAAATTCAAAGATCCTGGGGTCACTAACCCTTTCTGCTCTTTCAGTCTTCTCTCTAAGTTCTCCATTGGGAAACCCTTGATCCTATCAGTGGTTAGCTGAGAGCATCGTCCTCTGAATGTGTTAGTCTTTGGCAGACCTCTAAGTAGACAGCTATATCATATTCTTGACGGCATGCACTTCCAGCCATCCACATCAGTGTCTAGCTTAGGTGACTGTACATGGGATGGAGACCCAGGTGAAATGGTCTCCTGGTGGCCCCTTCTTCAGTTTCTGTCCCATGTTTTGTTTCTATATTTGCTCCCTTGAGTATTTTTGTTACTTGTTCTAAGTAGAACTGAGGCATCCCCTCTCGGTCTTCCTTCTTCATGAGCTTCATGTGGTCTGCACGTTGAGTCTTTGCTATTCCAAGCTTTTGGGCTAACAAAGCCAGGTTCAAAACTAAGTGTTTTAGTTAGGAGAGATGACAGAGGTTCTGGTTAGTCAACAAAATGATGGACTGAGTATTAGGACTATCTTGTACCTCACTGGTACAATTAGGAATAATTATGCTCTAACTGTATTTTGAGAGAAAAGTTTTATTTTAAAAGGAAGGATGATATGTAGGAGGAGCTAAGGTGGGAGGAGTACCGAGAGGAAGAGATGGAGTAAGGAGAGGAGAAGATAAAGGAGAGGAGAAGCTAGGTGATGAGAGAGAAAAAGAGAGAGAAAGAGGGGGGCATGGAGACAGATGTTCACATGTCTCCACCAGTCAAAGATAGTTGATATATCTAGGTTGGGTATTGGGTTACACTTCTGATTGAGCATTACTAAACTTATAAAGCCTTTGATTAACATTTTAAAAATTATATAAAAGCAAAAAGGAAAAGGGGACATGGGAGAGGGGTTTTCTAGGGAGGGGAAATGGGGGAAGGGGATGGCATCTGAAATGTAAATAAAATATAAAATTTAAAAAAAGAGTTGGCAGTAGCTCTCATAAAAAAAATTTAAAGATCCACCTGCCTCTGCCACTACTCAGCAATGTGTAGCCCAGGCTGGCCTCGAACACCTGATGAACTTCCCACCTCCCACTCCTTAAGCAAATCCTACCCGTGTCCCCCACCATAACTGGTTCTTTTTGTATTGATAATAAATGATAAAAAGATTTCATTTATTTATTTCATGAATATGAGTACACTGTAGCTGTCCTCAGACACACCAGAAGAGGGCATTGAATCCCATGGATGCCATTGTGAGCTACCCTGGTTGGTTGCTGGGAATTGAACTCAGGACCTTTGGAAGAGCAATCAGTTATCTTAACTGCTGAGCCATCTCTCCATCCCCCCAGAAATTTATTTTAAGCCAATACTATGATATTAATATGACTTACCATTTATTTTTCTATTTTTCTTTTATTGAAAATAGACTTTTGTCCCGTGTAATATATTCTGATTACTGATTCCTCTTCCTCTATTTATCCCAGTCTCTCCTCATTTCCTCTCCCTTCCAGATCTTCTCCTTTTCTGTCTCTCATTAGAAAACTTTAGACTTTTAAAGAAGTCATTAGACTTCTAAAGGATAATAATAAAATAAAATAAGGTAAAACAAAATCTAACATATCAAAATTGGACAAAAGACACAAATAGAAGGAAAAGAGCCCAAGAGAAGGTACAAGAAATACATACCATCCCATTCACACAATCAAGAATGCCAACAAAACAGTAAACTGGAAACCATGATATATATACAGAGGACCTGGTGCAGACCCATGAGGGCCCTTACATGCTGTCTCAGTCTCTGAAAATTCATATGTCCTTTGATTATGTTCATTTAGAAGGCCTTGTTTTTTAATGTCCTCCATCCAGTCAGGCTCTTACACACTTTCTGCCTTCTCTTCTGCAGGGTCCCCTGAGTCCTGAGGGGAGTGATATGATGTACACATCCTGTTTATGACTAAGTGTTCTAACATCTCTCACTCTCTGCATTATGTCTAGCTTTGGGTCTCTGCATTTGTTCTTATCTGTTGCAGGAGGAAGCTTCTCTGATGATGGCTGAGTAAGACACTAATCTATGAGTACACCAGTACCATAGTACACTATGGGTCATTTTATTGTTCCCTTTTCTTAGAACAGCTGTAAGTGGTTTTACCCTAGCTCCCTGAGCTATCTAGTCTCATGTTCTTGGACACCCAAACAGTATTGATTACTCCCATAAGCTTTGTGCCACCATTGCTGTGGTGGCTATTCTCAGTTGTCAAGTTGACTGTATCTGGAATGAATTACAGTCCAGAAATAAGAGGCACATCTGTTGTCCAGATCTTGTGGTGGGAATGGCACACACTCTTAATCCAGATCAACACAAGCTTTTAATCCAGATCTTGAGGCACACTTTTAATCATGGCCACACTTTTTGCTGGAGGCCTATATGAGGACCATGGAAAAAGGACAGATTTTTTTCCTTCTTTGCCTGTTTATACTTACTTTGCCAGCATGTCTATTGGAACCTGTAGGCTCCTTGCCAGCAGGTCCAGGCGAGAGGAGACCGGTCCCGGTCCCACTGGATCTCTCTCTCCGGGGCTGAGCAGGATGTTGAGTGTTGAGTGTCGACAGCCCAAAAGAAACACACCAGGCTGGGAGTCTTGTCAAAGCAGGAACTCAACTTTGATGTATCAGCCTCTCGCTTATATAAACTCAGAGCATAAGGAGGGGGCGCTTGTGGGGGGTGAGATGACGTAGGGGGTGGGGAAGAGTGTCGAAGGATGTGGAGTTACTGACAGAGCCAATGGCAAAGCTCCACATCAGCAACAGCGGGGCAGAGGCAGGGCCAAATGGGTCTTGTTGAGTCATCCCAGTACAGAAGTGACTGGGACAGGTCTCAAAACTCAAGCCAGGCTGAGGTTTGTTCTTAAGGCCAAAACCAGGGCCAAAATGGGGCTCAACATCTTCCCCTTTCATTTTTGTAATGAGCAGGTTACATGGCTCCTTGTCTTAGGTTGTCCCCCACATGGGAATCTTATCCATCTCTGGATACCATGTGTCACTCTGACTCAAGGGGGGACTGCTCCACGACCTGTCTTAGATTGACTCAGCACATCTGAGATTGGTCAGGTAGAGAGCTAATGATGAGTGCTCATAGGCAGAGGGATATGTAGAGCCTGGCTTGAAAGAGACAAGTTTTTGGTAATGGACCTCAACTTGGTGAAACCGGACAGCCGCTAGCCTCTGATGGATAAATTGAGTGAGCTTATTGAGCACACATGGCTTGACAGTCAAGATAAGAAGAAGAAAGGGACCAAGGAGGGGGAGAAAATAGGGTAATAGGCCATAAAATCCAGTTCACAACGGGTTGTCTTGGAGCTCTCATCGCTTCCTTTAGAGTCACAGGGATCACCCGACTGTTTTTTAAAGATCTCTCATGCTTCTTAGGAGTCCCCAAGTCCTCCCCCAGTCAAGATGAGGAGCAGCATCCATGTCAGCAGCAGGGTCGTTTTCTTGATCATCTTGGTCTCCTTGGGGAGAAGCATAGGGGGGTTTCTCAAGGAAGATGTGTTCCCTAGAAATGTTATTGTGAGCCTCCCCTTGTTGAGTCATATACTTTATATCCCTGGCCAGTGTCCAGATTGGTCTTTTGTCACCTTGGGGAAATATGCAGCCAAATCCTCTCCCAGCTGTCAGGAGAGGGTCTGGTCCTCTTCAGGCTCCTGTCAGTGGGGTCCCTCCATCTGACTCGTATTGAGCTATAGGAGATGGAGGAGGTCCAATGTCTTTGAAGTGGGAACAACTAAAGATTTTCTTTTGAAAAATTTAAAATATTTAAAGTAAATAATGGCTTTTTTAAGCTAATCATGTTGGAGTAAAGACTCCCCCTTTTGTTTTTGTAACTGAGACTTTAAGGCTTGATTTTGTCTTTCAATAATTGCTTGTCTTCTCAGGTTGTAAGGGATGCCCGCAGTGTGGGAGATCTTCCACATATGGGGAAGCTCTGAAAAAGGTTTGCTTGTAAAACATGGGCCATTATCTGTTTTGATCTGGAAGTCAGAGAATGGCAAAACATTGAAGCATATGGCTAATAGCATGTTTAGATTTTTCTTCGGCATGGGCCAGCATGACACCCAGCATGCATGGGAGAAGGTATCAACACTCACAAATATATATTTTAGCTTCCCAAATGGGGAATAGTGAGTAACATTGAGTTGCCAAAGATTATTAGGGCAGAGCCCCCAGGGATTGCTCCCCATGGGCTGGAGAGGAGGTACCTGTAAGAATGGCTGACAAGACCTAGAGGTATGGATGATCTTTTTAAAGTCTTTTATGGGGACCTGGGGATATTTATGTCTCAGTCCCCTCCAGTTGACATGAGTTAATGAATGAAACTGAGTCGCCTTGGCAACAGTAAGCCCGAAGCAAGTTGATCTGCCAGGCAGTTTCAGGTGGATAGGAACCTTGGGAGATCTTGATGACCTTGAAGGTGTTGGAAAAAAATGGGATATTGTCTTTGTTTTAGTACGGTATATGCCTGAATCATCATGGAGGTGATGGGGTTAGAGTCAAGCCCAATATGAGCCTCTACCAAATTAGGCAGTAAGTTTTCTACATAGAGACTGTCAAAAAACAAGTTAAAGGATTCAGAAATCATATCTAATGCCATAACCACTGCAAACAATTCTTTAAATTGGGCAGAGCCCTCAATTTTATGGAGGTCTGACTTTATCACTGATTGCCCTTTGATGAGGAAGGGGGAAAACAACAATGGAGGACAGGACCTCAGGTGGGATAATTTGGGTTGGGGCTAGATAGAGTCTGGGGGGCTTCTATTCAAGTCTGGAAAAGGAACTCACACACTTATATGGTCCAAAGTGGCAATCAATTTCTCCGTGAAAGCCCTGTAGGGCCAGAGCAACCCAGCTATTGTTTCTCTGTAACCAAAGGAAATCTGTGTTTTTAAGTGGGGTAATGAGAGCAGAAGGCTCTGCCCCAAAGAGCCTAATGGAAAGAACTCTCCCCTTAACAATGCAGTTGGCCAGCTGTTTAGCCATAGAATAAACTTGAGCCCCCCACACACACTGAAAGGTGGAACCAATGGACCAGTTCACCCTCTTGACCAAGTAGCGCAGTGCACAACATTTCTCCAGGAAAATATATGAAATAAGGGGTAGGTTGGGATCACATCATTTAAGGGTGGCTGAATCAGTGGCCTGTTGAATCTTGTTTAACAGCCGGATATGGTCAGCTGTCAGCACTATGGAGGTGGAGAGGTCATTTCCCTAAGGAGGTCAAACAATAGTGTTAGATCTTCTGTGGCAATGGAGAGCCAAGACCTCATCCAATTAATTTCTCCCCAGAGTTTGTGTAACTGTGGGAGGGTATAGGAATCTTGAATTTGAAGCTGAGGCTTAACGGGGGACATAGCATCCAAGGACAACATGGAGCCCAGGCAGCACCTTTTGAACCTTTTCAGGAGCAACCTGAAAATTATTATATTTAAGGATGTAGAGACACTTATCAGTAAGTTCCTGGAGGCCCGAAAAGCTAGGGGCACCCAAAATAATAGCATCCATATAAATGTGAAATAAAATATTGGAATCATCTAAAAGGGATGAAAAATATTACACATATAATATTGTCACATGGTGGTGGGGGGGGTTATTGGCCATGCCTTGGGGTAAAACCGTCTACTCGAACCTAGAATCAGGCCCACCAAAATTAACAGAAGGAATAGAAAAAGCGAACTCTCACTATCTTCAGGGTGTAAGGGAATGGAGAAAAAACAGTCTTTATTGTTAATGATGGTCAAATGATAGGTGTTAGGGATAGCTGAGAACCATGGAAGCCCCCTCTGGGGGGTCCCAAAAGGAATTGTTCTCTGATTAATTTTTTTTCTAGTCACCTAACAACCTCCAGGACCCATTTGCTTTCTTAATCACAAAAACAGGAGAATTCCAAGGGCTGGCAGAGGCCCACAAATGTCCCAGTTTTAATTGTTGCTGTACCAAAAGGTGTAATTGTTGTAATGTAGGGGCAGAAATAGGCCACTGCTCAACCCATATAAGATCTCCTGGTTTCCAGTGTATCATAGGTACTGGGGGCTGAGCAGTGGCCTTTAGAATTGGGGATGAGATGAAGGGCATTGTAGGTGTGTCTTCTCAAAATGAGGATCATTTCTATAATTTAGAAACACTATCTTTCTCTGTTCAAAAGACTGTTCGTAAAACTTTTTATGATCAGTAATAATAAAGGCCTAAGCCTCTCCAAGTATATCTTGGCCCAGAAGGTTAGCTGTCAGGCTGGAAACCATGAGGGGGTGCATTTCACTGAGATAGCCATCATGGTCCTCTCAGGGAAGCCAGGTGGCAGTCTCCCATGAGGTTGACTGTCCACCCACTCCTAGTAAGGGTGGGCCAAGAGTGGGGGACTTCCTCCTTTCTAATCACCGTCGGGTCTTCACTGGTGTCAATGAGGAACTTATGACAAGGGTCATCTTAGGGTGGAGCCCAGAGACAAGAGGCACAAACCGATTAGCACTAACTGGAGGCTTCCCCTTATTTAACGGGGCTGGAGTCAGCCCGGGGGAAGTTTGAAGGCTGGCCATTGAGATCAAATTTAAATTTACAGTCCCTAGTCCAGTGAAAGCCCTTCTTGTATCTGGGGCAAGGGGTACGTGGTGAACCATTTGCAGAATGTGAGGCAGCTTTTGTCAGGTTGGGGCACTCTTTCTTAAAATGGCCCTCTCTACCACACCCAAAACAAGTCCATCCTCTGCTGACTGAGGTCTGTTGGAGGGCATTAACAAGAACAGTCATATCTTCCTTTATGGGTCTCCTTTAGAGCAGAGGTCAGGGCCCTAATCTGAAAGGAGGAGAGGCCTACATCTCTGGTGGCCATGATCCACCTGTCAATAGCCTGGTTGCACAACCCCACACAGGCAAGTTTGTGATCAGCATTCATCCCATCCCAGACCAAAGAGCGAACAAAGAGATCTCGAAGGCCACCCTAGGGGAATTTACTTTGTATGCTCTTTGAACTCTGTCGATGAAGGAGGCAAGGTCCTCAGTAGGTTTCTGAGTAATTCCTACTATGGGAGACTCAATGGTTTTCCTCCAGGCTGCAAGGCCAATGGCTCTGACCTGATCCTGGTAGTGGGAGGGCAGAATAGCTGCCTGTTGGGCACCTGTGTAGTATTGATCGGAGGCACCAGAGAGCATCCCAGCGGTAATTTGTATGGCTGGTTGAGCGTTCTGATTCCTTTCCCCCTGGGCACAGCATTCCTCATTAAAATATGCTAGAAACTTAAGAAACATAGGCCCAGGGAGGACTGCCTTAGCTAACTCCTTCCAATCTTGAGAAACACATCCCTGGTGGGCCAGGCCCTCAAGAACAGTCTCAGCCTAGGGGGAGTTTGGCCCATCCTCAGCCACGGCCTTCTTGAGTTCTTTAAGATCTTGGGGTTCCCAAGGGTACCAGACAGCTGGCCTGTTCCCCCCAGGGTTAAGGTTAACAGGGTAGAGGTGAGTGGTTTTTCTTGAGTTAGGGCCTCTTCCTGAATAAGGCAGTGGAGCAGAGGGAGCAGAAGGAGGAGGAACATGGAACGGATTAGTTGGGGAATTAGGAGAAGGATACAAGAGTTCTAGGATGGAATCAGGTTTAAAGGCAAAGTGTCCCATAACTTATGGGAGTACACTCACACCCAAACCAATTGGCCCATCAGCATTCTTCCATCAGGTGGAGGGGGAAGAAGTTCCTCACCGGGAGCACCAGTTTGTTGGCTCCCAGTCCTCCAGGTCTCTCTCTCCAGGGCTGAGAGGGATGTCTAGTGTCAATGGCCCAAAAGAAACACACCAGGCTGGGAGTCTTGTCAAAGCAAGAACTCAGTTTTAATGTATCAGCCTCTCGCTTATATAAACTTGGAGCATAAGGAGGGGGAGTTTTGGTGGAGTGAGATAAAGTAGGGAGCAGAGAAGGGTGACAGAGGGTATGGGGTGACTGACAGGGCCAATGGCAAAGATCTACATCAGCAACAGCGGGGCAGAGGCAGGGCCAAACGGGTATTGTTGAGTCATCCCAGTATGGAAGTGACCGAGATAGGTCTCAAAACTCAAGCCAGGCTTAGGTTCTCCCACAAGGCCACAGAAACTTGAGCCAGGCCCTGGTTTGTTTTCAAGGCCTAAACCAGAGCCAAATGGGGCCCAACAAAAGCCTACTTCTTCAGGATTCCTGCTTATACAGAAGACTGGATGAAACATTCAGCCTCATGGGACTAAGCAACTACTTGTTTCTTGGGTGTTCCATTCACAGCTGCTCATTGTTGGGTTAGTTGGACTGCAAACTGTATATCATTCCAATAAATTCTCTCTCTCTCTCTCTCTCTCTCTATATATATATATATATATATATATATATTATATATGTATGCATATATGTATATATAACATATACATATATAATGTGTATATACATACATATATAATATATACATATATATGTGTATATACATACATATATAATATATACATATATAATGTGTATGTACATACATATATTATATATACATATATAATATATATACATATATAATATATACACATATATAATATATATATACATATATAATATATACACATATATAATATATATATATATATATATATATATATATATATATATATATTCATTTCATAGTTCTTTGACTCTAGAAAGCCCTTATATAAGACACCATTACCAGTTAAAAGGTTTGTTGGGTTGGTGTTTACATTTTTTGGGGAAGTGTGCAGATACCTTCCTCTACAAAAAAACTCTAGAACACAGAACATAGAACATGTAGGCACTGCACTGGCTCAACCTCTCCATGGTCAGTGATTTGTAGAGATGTTGTATTCAGCAATAAGTCTTTGCTGACAGTTTGTGGAAAGCAACCTGTAGACTTGGTAGCAGCCTGGGTTGTTTGAAGATTACAATGAGACCCCTTTGGCCAGCAACTCAATTAGATGTATGTAATCCTCCCTGCCCCCAGGAATTATTATGCCCAGGTCATGAGACACCCCTTCCCCTAAGAAACTTCCAGGGACCACAACTCTGATGCAAGCACATGAGAATCTCTATTAGAATTTGAACTCGGGTCACAAGCCTTCCTGATGCAACAGGTTAGGAAAGTGACACCTGGGTCTAGGGTCTCAGGGTTTATCTACAGAAAAATTGCAAGCAGGAGCTTCTAAGCCTTGGCATTACATGATTGTATATGTGGGTAAAAGAACCGATTGGTACATAACACCTGTTCAAACCACAAGGAAAGACCACACATTTAGAAGGGGCATCTTGACCTAAAAATAACTCATGCTTTCTTAACTCATCCCGTTATTGTGACCAGTTTATCCTGTTATTGTGAGCTGGCCACACCATTATGTCTATTTTTGACTGCTGAGAACACTTTGTGGTCTCTTTCTCTAGGGGCCCAAGAGTGGGAGCCATGTCACTCTGATGACAAGTAACTTAAAATGGAGTTTGAGAGCAAGATGGAGTTTGTCCTGCTATTTTGACCTTTTCAGAATCATCATCCGATATTAGTACAAAGGACAAAGGGAACAGAGACAACAGATGGAGGAGGGGTGGTGGTCAGAAATCCATTGAGTACATAAGGTAAATGACAAGTAGACCAGGAAGAATAACTTTGCTTGAGGTGATTCAAAGCTTATATAATTTTGAGTATGAGGATCAGAATATCCAGGATGGGCAAAAGTCACTGGCTGAAGGTTCATTGTACCCAAATGCATACAGAAGGATTTCAGGAATCTCAGTTACTAGCTAGCTCAACAGGTTCTTATTGGAATCAAGGAAGTCCTAGTCCCGTCCAATCAAGAATCAAGGAAGATCTGTAATCTTAACCAAGGCTATGTGACATTCTGCAGATAGAGATGTGTGAAATTTTTGAACTCCCCAGACAAGGTCAAAGAAGAGAAGTCCTGCCAATGAAAGGAGTCCTCCATTATATGCCAAATTCAGAAGGTTATCCTGTCAGTGGTAGACTTCAATCTTAATTTGCAGGGATTTCTCATAGATGTACCCCAATACTGGTGCCTGAAGCTTCTTATGGTTATAAGAGATGGCTTGGTCTCTGTTTTAGTAAATATTTAAAAATGTCCTCCAGTCAAGCCAACTGTCTAGGCTATGGAGGCTCTGGCTAGATCAGACACCATGTTCAGTGGCTGGAGGCCATGTGGGCGCTGCAGCTAGAAACGGCCTCCAGAAACACCAGCCCTGCCACCCACGAGATGCCAGGATGGGAAATGGCTCTGCCAGTCTTCCACACTGTCTATGCAAAGCTGGGCATTGCCCAGACCATCTCACCATCCATGAGGGCCCAGTAGAAAAATGAGACTCTAATGCTTAGATTATCCAAAAGCTTTATATATTTGGTAATGATCAATAACAAGATGCCCATACAATCAGAAGTGTGACCCAATACCCAACCTAGATATACCAACTACCTCTGACTGGCAGAGACACGTGATCATCTGCCTCCATGTTTGCCTCTCTCTCTCCTCTCGTCTCTCTCCTAGCTCTTCCTCTTCCTTCTCCTCTTCCTCCCTTTATCCCTCCTCTTCCTCTTCTTACTCCTCCCACCTTAGCTCCTCCTACAGGTCTCTCCCATCATTTGGTGATTTTATTTAGATCACCTTCACATATGTATATATTTTAGGAAGCTTCTACTGTAATAGGTTTCCATACTACCTTCCAAATGTCCCTTAATTTTAGTGGTCTTTACCCCATGTTCCTTCCCTCATTTTCCTCTTCCCTCCCAGTTTGATCTTTTTTCACCTCCCATCCATTTATAACCATCTATTCTATTTCCCTTTCCTAGAGAGATCTATCATCTGTCATTCCTAGTACCTTACTGTATACCTAACTTGTGTGGTTCTATAGACAGTAGTTGGTTATCATTGACTTAACAGCTAATATCCACATATAATCAATTACATACCATATTTGTTATTCTGGGGCTGAGTTACCTCACTCAAGATACTATTTTCTATTTCTGTCCATTTACCTGTGAACTTCATTATTTTATTTCTTTTACTGGCTGTTTTCTATTTCTGTCCATTTACCTGTGAACTTCATTATTTTATTTCTTTTACTGGCTGAATAATATTCAATTGTGTAAATGTTCCACATTTTTTTTTATCCATTCTTTTGTTGTGGAACACTGTTAAGGCCTGGGAATGGCTGCCTGTCTAGGAAACCTTTTCCTAGTTACAAGGAAACTTTCTCCTATGCTGTTACTAGGAAATTTTCTCAAGCCCAAGTTGGTTGTATATTCTGTTATGTTCTATGCTTTGATGTTCTTGGAAACCAACCACAATAGAGGTCAGTTAGAACTGCTCTGTATAGGTAGCTACAATAGGCTTGGACCGAACCAACCATCCAGCAGCACTTCCTGCACCTGTGTATGAGCTTTTATGGTTTGTGTCTTTATAAACTGACCCTGGGATGAACCCCAACATAAGAAAGACATCTGCACCAATATAAGAAGCCATTTGAAGTAAAATTTCCATTTTGACTAGAGGTTGAGAAAACTTAAATTCTGAACAACTCCCTGGAAATTAACATCTTACTTGGCAGAAAGAGTCATGTATGTGGGTAACTGAAATCTTGGTTGGCAAGTTAAGATGTGAAT
Source organism: Arvicanthis niloticus (assembly GCF_011762505.2). NCBI lineage: Eukaryota > Metazoa > Chordata > Mammalia > Rodentia > Muridae > Arvicanthis > Arvicanthis niloticus. The sequence continues at coordinate 56,170,042 of NC_047679.1, read as the reverse complement.
GTTAGGCAAGGTAAGTTCCCTACCACAGTTGAAAACCTCAACTAATGGGAGCAGGATACATATACAACAAAGACATGTTCCTAAGGAAGTCTTCTATCCCAAAATCCTGATTGGTGAAATAACTCAGCACAGATCTTTGTGGATTTCAGGCTTAAAAGCTCTGTAGGATTCTGGCTCAGGGTCACAGTCAGTTCCTGATTCTGGTCCTTGGCCCTGATTGATCAGTCCTGGGGAGAATGCTCAATAAATTACCCCTGTGTGACTGAGATTGGTGTATGTGTAATTTGTGGAGCAACTCCTGGACCCCAACAGACATCTAGGTTGTTTCTAATTTCTGGTTATTATGAATAGAGCAGCAATGAACATATTTGATCAAATGTTTGTGGTGGTATAGGTGGATCTTGAGGTAATTCAAATCCCATCTTTCTGAGAAAACAACACAGTGATTTCCATGGTGGCTATACAAGTTTGTACTTTCACCAGCAATGGATGAGTGTTCCCCTCACTCTACATCCTTGCTAACATAAGCTGTCACTTGTTATATTGATCTTTGCCATTCTGGGAGTAAGATAAAATCTCAAAGTAGTTTTGATTTGCATTTCCCTGATGTCTAAGGGTATTAAACATTACTTTTTTATATATTTATTTTATTGTATGTGAGTACACTGTAGCTGTCCTCAGACACACCAGAAGAGGGCATCAGATCCCATTACAGATGATTGTGAGCCACTGTGTAGTTGCTGGGAGTTGAACTCAGGACCTCTGGAAGAGCAGTCAGTGCTCTTAACCGCTGAGCCATCTTTCCAGCTGAACATTTCTTTAAGTATCACATAGTCATCTGAGTTTCCTGTTTGGGGAATTCTCTGTTTAGATCTGTACCCTATTTTTTTATTGGATATTTTATTTACATTTCAGATGCCATCCCCTTTCCCCATTTCCCCTCCCTAGAAAACCCCTATCCCAAGCTCCCTTTCCCTTTTTGCTTTTATACAATTTTTTAAATGTTAATCAAAGGCTTTATAAATTTGGTAATGCTCAATCAGAAGTTTAACCCAACCTAGATATATCAATTATCTTTGACTGGTGGAGACACGTGAATATCTGCCTCCATGTCCCCCCCCTTTCTCTCTCTTTCTCTCTCTTTCTCTCTCATCACCTAGCTTCTCCTCTCCTTCTTCTCCTCTTTTTACTTCTTCTCTTCCTCTCACCTTAGCTCCTCCTACATATCACCTTTCCTGTTAAAATAAAACTTTTCTCTCAAAAATACAATTAGAGCATAATTATACCAATTTGTACCAGTGAGGTACAAGATAGTTCTAATACCCAGTCCATCATTTTGTTGACTAACCAGAACCTCTGTCATCTCTCCTAACTAAAACACTTAGTTCTGGACCTGGCTTTTTTTTTCTTGGCTTTAGAATGAATGTCAGCTGAAAACCATCCACTCAAATCTTTTCTCTCAAAGTAAATAGCCAGGATTGGCTAGGAGACTATACGTTTTCAATCCCGTCAGAAATCCAGAATGACTGAGTTAACTGAAATTATGGGAAGCACAAAGCATAGCTTCTAAAACTTTGCCAATTTATAGATACCGCTGAACACCTGGACAGTCCCTATACTACAAAACGTTGGAGCATCTGATCTTCAGCCTTCTGGCCCAGGATCATCTGACAGACCTTAGTGGTACAGAATTATTAAGGGTTGATTACTCTGTCTAGGCAGATATAATCAGTCGACTATTCTGCAAGTGTGTCCTTTTTTGGACAGTGATTTGTCTGTAGATGGAAAGAGGCAATTCTTGCCTAGTGGCTGTCTCACCACAACTGGAATAACTCCAAGGATGCTCAATTTCTTCTTAGAATCCAAGACAGGAAGCTGTCAGGAGCAGACAGGTCTCTAACCAAATGAACATTAATACAGAAATCTGCACCCTATTTTTTAAATGGTTTATTTGTTTTATTGGTATCTAGGGTTTTAAGTTATTTTATTTTTTAAATATATTTTGGATATAAGCTCCCTGTGTGAGGTGTGGAGTTGGTAAAAAATCTTTTTCCAATCTGTAGGCTGCAACTTTGTCCAAATGATGGTGTGATGGCTATCCCAATTGTTAACTTGGCTATATTTGGAATAAACTACAATCCAGAAATGGAGGGCACACCTGTGACCCAGATCATGACGCTGGAAGACACACATGATTTTAATCCAGATCTTGAGGCACACCTTTAATCTGGGCCACACCTTCTGCTAGAGGCCTGCAATAAGGACATTGGAAGAAGGAAGGCTCGTTTTTCTCTGCCTGCTTGCACTTACTTGCCCGCACATCTGTTGGAGCCTCCTTCTTCAGGATTCCAGCTTATATAGAAAACTATCTGAAACACCCAGCCTTATGGGACTGAGCAACTACTAGTTCCTTGAACTTCCCATTCATGGCTGCCTATTGTTGGGTTAGTTGGCCTGAAGGTCATTCCAACAAATATATATATATATATATGTGTGTGTGTGTGTGTGTGTGTGTGTGTGTGTGTGTGTGTGTGTGTATGTGTATATATGTACATATGTATATATGTACACACACACATATATATATATATATATATATATATATATATATATATATATATATTCCATAAGTTCTATGAGTCTAGAGAACCCTGACTAATACAAATGGTATCCTTTGCCTTAGAGAAGCTTTGCAGTTTCATGAGGTCCCGTTTAACTGTTGTTCTTAGTGTCTACTTTATCAGCGTTTTGTTCACAAAGTTGTCTCCCAATGCATTTGAGTCTATTCCATACTTTCTTTTTTATCAGGTTCATTTTATCTGGTTTTATGGTGAAGTCTTTGATCCACTTGGACTTGAGTTTTTTGCAAGGTGATAAATATGGAACTATTTGCATTCTTCTGCATGTAGACATCCAGTTTGTTGAAGATGCTTTCTTTTTTCTATTCTGTATTTCTGGCTTCATAATTTAAAAAAAAGCAGGTGTCTATAGGTATATGGATTTACATCTGGGTCTTTCATTCTATTTTATTGATCAATATGTCTGTTTTTATGCCAATACCATGCTGCTTTTATTACTATAGTTCTGTAGCACAACTTGAAATCAGAGAGACCTCCAGCAGATATTTTTGGATTATTTTGGATTGCTTTAACTATCTTGGTTTTTTGTTTGTTTGGTGTGCATGCGCACACACATGCGTGTGCGCGTGCTTTTGTGTGTGTGTTTTCACATGAAACCAATTGTGTTGGGATTTTACTGGGAATTCTATTGAATTTGTAGATTGCTTTTGGCAGGATGATCATTTTTAATATATTAATCTTATCAATTCATGACCATGGGAGATCTTTCCATTTTCTGATATTTTCTTTAATTTCTTCTTCAATGTCTTAAAGTTTTTAACTTTACAAGTCTTTTACTTGTTTGGTAGAGTTACCCCAATATATTTTATATTATTTGAGGCTATTGTGAAGTGTGTTGTTTCCCTGATTTCTTTTTTAGTACATTTGTCATTTGTATATAGTAGGAATACTGATTTCTGAGTTAATTTTATACCTAACTACTTTGCCAAAAGTATTTATGAGCTGTAGGAGTTCTCTGGTGCAATTTTTAGGGTCACTTATGTATACTATCATATCATAAAGATACTTTGACCTCTTTTTTTCCTATTCGTATCCCTTTGATCTTCTGCAGTTGTCTTAGTGCTCTAGCCAAGACTTTAAGTACTGATACAAGTGGATCTCTGCAAATTTGAGGCTATCCTGGTCTACTTGATGAGTCCCAGACAGCCTGGTCTACATAGTGAGTTCTGGGCTATTTAAGAATGTAAAGAGACTCTGATTTTTAAAAAAAAAAAAAAAAACAAAGAAACAAAGAAACAAACATACAAAAACAATTAAAAGAAAAAGAAAGAAAAAGGGTTTTCTGGGGCGACCCTCCTGCATCCATGTATAAGCTTGATGTGGTTGTGTTCAACTGTAACCTTAGCACTGGGGGTCATGGGGGGTGGGAGAAAACAGGTGGATACTAGTTAGACACCTGAAACAGTGAGTTCAAACTTCAGTGAGAAGGCTCCTCTCAATACATACGGTGGCAAATGAAAGAAAAGAACACCCAACTTCAACCTCTGGTTTATTTTCTCTCTCTTCTCTCTCTCTCTTTCACTCTCTTACACACACACACACACACACACACACACACACTCACATAAGGACATATGCACAGATGCATGTATTCAAATACATACACACAAAATAAAGACATGGTAATAATTTAAAAATACAAACAAAGCAATAGTATATTTTTATACGCATATTTTCAAATAAATATATTCAGAATCATCTTGAAAGGACACAAGTCAATCCAATAATGGTGGCTACCTTCAGAAGGGGAATGAAGACGACCATGGTAGAAGATATTAAACAGATGGAACTGAATTTAACTTTATTTGTAATATTGAAACTCTTAGGAAGAGTTTACTTACATATTACTTTGAACACTATACAACATGGACATGCATCAAAGCCATCACACAGTGCCCCATAAATATGTACAACTTTAACATGTTGATGATTTTTAAAAGAAGCAATGATTTCAGACTGACAACTATATTTTGACTTATAATTCAATATATCTTAAAAAAAAAAAAAAGTGCCAGTGAGCCCTGGAACCATATTTAAAGGAGTCAATGAAACCAACATGGAAGATCACACTTCCAACTAGTTAATTTTCATGTGTCTTCATTTCTCCACCTCTAAGATAGGATTAATTATTAATACATTTCAATGAAACCCTCTATTTTGTACAATTCATATATACTAATCAAAAGAGTATCTACTTAACAGGGCCATTATATAAGGTATATAATAAGAATTACAACTTACTAAAGGGAGAAAATGTAGTGTTCAGGTTAATGTAAGCTGTCACAGTTTTTGTTTCTCAATATCAAACAGCATCCTGGTTTTCATGCACCAAGCTCTTGTGAGGTAGTCAGCATGAGTCAGCCTCCTGTGTCTCATCAGTTCTGGGACACTGAGCAGATCAAGTTTCTACCACTACAAGACTGAAAGTCTAAATTGGACCAAGGATGAAAGCACCAGGGCAATGCCAGTCAATAGGGTCTGTTGATAGCCAGCTAGCTATCCTTCTTAGTGATACCTCATCTCTGCCGTTCCTAATTCAGTCATGCTATCATGAGGTGAAGGGAGGTTTATGCAGAAGGAATATAAAGAGTAGAAGGTAGTGGTGTGGGGAATTATGATTTCAATATTTTATTTCACCTTTTTGTATTTTGCAACTTTTCTTTAGTGATCATATGTTACTTTAATGTTTGAAAATGTGCTTAAATATCAAAATAAAGAAAAGCTAGAGGGCAGACACTTGAAGGGGACAAGGGTAGAGACAAAGGTTTCTGTGGCTGTAGTCTGAGTGAGGGCGAGATATCAGAGAGTTAGGGGCATGAGCAGGGGAATATTCTGTCCAAATTGACCTCCCCTTCCTAGTGTGCTAAGGACTTGAAGTGGTATACTGGCCAGCGTAGGTTGTGACTGCAATGGAAACTATTTGCTGGAGAATTCCGTGTCACTGCGTTGAACTACATCATTGACTGGCTGTTCAACCTGAAAATCCCAGCTCGGCGTTGTTGAGCACTCTTCTTTCTCGTCATCATTATCAGATATTCGCTAGTCACCGTCCAAGGTGCTATGTATATGTGCTATATATGCTATACTGCGTGAGGAAGAGGCTGCAGCAGAGGCAACTTGTAAGGATAGAGGAAATGAGAGAGAGAGAGAGAGAGAGAGAGAGAGAGAGAGAGAGAGAGAGAGAGAGAGAAGAAGGAGGAGGAGGAGGAGGAGGAGGAGGAGGAGGAGGAGGAGGAGGAGGAGAGGAGAGGAGAGGAGAGGAGAGGAGAGGAGAGGAGAGGAGAGGAGAGGAGAGGAGAGGAGAGGAGAGGAGAGGAGAGGAGAGGAGAGGAGAGGAGAGGAGAGGAGAGGAGAGGAGAGGAGAGGAGAGGAGAGGAGAGGAGAGGAGAGGAGAGGAGAGGAGAGGAGAGGAGAGGAGAGGAGAGGAGAGGAGAGGAGAGGAGAGGAGAGGAGAGGAGAGGAGAGGAGAGGAGAGGAGAGGAACGAAAATGCAAAATCACTGTGGCCAGAGCGAGGTGGCCAAGGAAAGCTTAGATTTAGAACTCTTGAAAGGTCAAACGACTGTCTTATTCTCTTACCCTGCAATTCAGAAAGCAGGTGGTACTCCTGCTGAGTCCAGAAGGGGTTTGGGAGAGCAGGGAGTAAAAGGTGGGGGTGGGGACAGTAGAGCACAGAAGCAAAGGCCCTGAGAGCCACTTGCCAGAGGCAGATTCCTCAAGCTCCTCACAGTAACCTCTGCAGCCTTCTTCCCCAGCCCTCCTCTGTAACTTTAATTTCAGCTGAACGTTTGTTCCTTTGGCTGAGTCACCTACACTCTACCAGGAAGCCCTCCAAAGAGATACTCTACTATCAGCTGTCCCACCCGAGCTGCTGCTCGGCTCCCTGACCTGCTCTCAGCCTTTGACACTTATTCCTCAAAGCTCCCTAACCGCCGCGCATTTGCGCTTCTCTGAGGGACTAAAGAGCTCCCTTGGGAGCTGGTTTTTGTTGTTGTTTGGTTGTTCGGTTGTTTGGTTGGTTTCAGAGTGTCCGCTTAATTTGACTTTTTGCTCCTAAAGATCCTGAAATGGAATCGTTCAGTCTGGTAGCGTGTTTCTGTTTTGAAGAGTTCCCGGGGGTTCCTAAAACTAGTCCTTCAGAATTAAGAGCATCAGCCTGTGCGCACAGTGGTGCAAAATTAAAATAGTCACTTGTAGTGTTTCGAAAATAACCCCCTGGGGGGGTCGGGGGCGGGGAGAGAACATCGCCTAAGGTGACACATTCTGGGCGGGCGGAGGGTGGCTGCGACTGGCCAGTGGGCGCAGCGCGCAGCTGCGGGACCCACGCCCCGCCCCCCGCGCGCTCGCCAAGGGAGGCGGCGCCCGGGACAACGGCCGCTGTCGCTGGCCTGGAGTGTCCGGGGCGCCTTGGTCTCCTTCAGTCAAGCGGAGGATGCCGGTGCGACACCCAGAGACGGGGGTGTTGCGGGGTCGAAGCCTAGACCGCGGGAGGCTGAGCCGCAACCTGAAGTGAACTCTGAGGCTGCCATAGCGGCCATAGCGGGGTGCCGCGCGGGAACCATTAGCCACAGGAGCAGCAGGTTTCAGCAGGCCTGGCGTCCAAGCTTCCTGAAGGTGCAGTGGGGAATTAGGGACGTGGCGTGATGAGGAGCCGGAGTAACTCGGGGGTCCGCCTGGACGGCTATGCTCGGCTGGTGCATCAGACCATCCTGTGCCATCAGGTAAGTAGTGAAGTGTAGGGTGAAGTGTGAGCGGTGGGACATTGACCCTGTGTGAACCCAGAACACATTTGTCTCTGGGGAGGCCCTAAAAGATCCTGAAGGAAAGTTGCATGTTGAACCTGAAGTAAAATCAAAGTGTGGCACGGAGACCCACAACCCCCCACCCCTCTGCAGTGATTCCAGAGTGATGGTTTCTGAGCTCGGGGGTAATGCTACCTCCTCCTCCAAGCCCCCACCCCCAACTAAGGCTGGGTTCCAGAAGCAGAGTTGCAAGAAATAATAACACTCATTTATTGCCCTCACCCCAGGTTTGGGCCATCTACTTCCACTCCATTTCCCTAAGGATGTATGCGAACATAGAGCATCCTAAGAGACCTTAGTCTACTGTGAAGGTCAAGACACTTTGTTTAAACACTTCTGTTTAAATACTTTTGCTCAGTGGCTCAGGCTGGCCTTGAACATGGGATTCTCTTGCCATAGCCTTCAGAGTTTGGACAACAGACCACAAACCAGTGGGTTGTTTGTTTGTTTGTTTGCTTGCTTGTTTCCTATGTCATTTTTGTTTTCTTTCTTTGTTAGAGGCAGGATTTTACCTTGTAGCCCACGCTGACCTCAAACTCACCATCTTCCATGTGCTTCATCTCCCCAGACCTGGGGTTACAAGTATGCACCACTGCATCTGCTTTTTGGAGTTGTTGGTTTGTTTTTGTTGGTTTGTCTTTCTTTGTAGCTCAGGATGGCCTGAAACTCACTATGTAGCTGGCCTGGAAGTAGCAGCAGTCTGGGGAATTACAGGCGTAAGGCACTGCACCTGGCTATATATATTTCTAAATATATTTTTCTACTCTTTTACTTCACACTTTTCGTTGCTAGTTGAATTTAAGTTAAAAAAATATATTTTTCTTTTAAAATGCACTTAGCAACATCCTTAGTACTACATTCGATAATACCCTTAATAATGCCTTTATTTTAATAATACCTACGTTTTGGACTTGTAAACTTTCAGCCAGCTCTTCCCTTATTCTTAAGATAGCGCACAAACTTTCTGATCCCATATGATTCTGTTCTGCAATGCTGACTAACAGCGGTAGCAGCACGGTGACTAGTCCATGCTATTTTATTACATACTTGAAACTTGTGGAGAAAGTAGATTCCCCCATATCAAAAGCTGAGGTAATGGATACATTAACTTGATTGTCATTTCACAATACATTCCTGTGTCAAATTGTCATGTTGCATACTGTAAATATGTACAATTTTTATTGTCAGTCATAACTCAGTAAAGATGGGGATAATACCTGCCTGCAATTGGTTAAAAGAAAAGAAAAGTCTAAAACTTTGGGGAAGTAGGAGAAAGACTAAACTTTCTAAGTAAAATATTTTTTTTAGATTTTGTTCCCTTTAACATTCTGAGGTTAGTTCCCTGTCCTCTCTTGATTGATCTTGCAGAATCCAGTGACAGGTTTGCTTCCAGCCAGCTATGATCAGAAAGATGCCTGGGTCCGAGATAATGTGTACAGCATCCTGGCTGTGTGGGGTTTGGGCCTGGCATATCGCAAAAATGCAGACCGTGATGAGGACAAGGCAAAGGCCTATGAACTGGAGCAGGTAATCAAAACAAAACTATACAGAGATGTGGAGGTATGTGTGGGTGTAGTGGGGGAACAGGAATTAAAGGAAAAATAGCCCCTGTACTACCTTGCTGAAATTGCATTCTAGAAAGTTTTCTTTTTTTTTGTTTGTTTGTTTTTTTCGAGACAGGGTTTCTCTGTGTAGCCCTGGCTGTCCTGGAACTCACTCTGTAGACCAGGCTGGCCTCGAACTCAGAAATCCCCCTGCCTCTGCCTCCCAAGTGCTGGGATCAAAGGCGTGCGCCACCACCGCCCGGCTCTAGAAAGTTTTCTTATGCTGTACCTGAAGTGTGTTTAAATTGGATTGGTCTGCCCTGGTTGGTTTGCTTTGGTTTGGTTATTGCTGTGGAAGCTTGAAAACCACAGATTCAGGGAAGAGGGCTCAGACTGTTCATTACTTTGGAAAGTTCTACCCAGATATATTTCCTAAAATTAATAATCCCCTAAGTGTATTTTTGGGTTCTACCATTTTATTTTCATTGAGAAGAATATTTGGGAGCAGATATGTACTATTTTATTCTTGTTCTATTTTGAAAATAATTGTGGTGTCTGTATGAGTGGACCTGACACAGATGAACAGGTTTTCCTCATTAGACAAACATAATGACTCTATCAATCTTTATAACTATGACCACTATTTTAGAGAGCCTGTTGCCTGCCTGGGGTCAAATTGAGGTCAGCGTCAGCAGATGACTTTAAGCCAACTTTTAAGGCACCTTCCCCTCAATAAATTAGCTTCCTTCATAGAACTTCTGAACACAAAGGAACTATACCCTCTTAAGTATATAAAAGGCAATAATTTGGCATCGTTTGGATTACACGAGACCTTTAATGATAAAGCAGTCTGTTAGTTGTAAGTATACATAGATCCTTTCTTACCACAGCAGCTATTTCTCCTATAGTCTCCCTTGAACTTAGGAAATCTTAGCTCCAGTTATGATTTATAAATCAGGTTATTGGAATTTTGGTTTTTTAAAGCAGCAATATATTCAGAAGTTGTTCTTGGGAGTGGAACAAGTTTCACTGTGTTATCTTCAGCATCAGTATCCATTTGGAATTCTTTCAAGCCATTACTGAGAGATAAAAAACATTGTTGGAGTTTTTGCTCTAGTGGAGTAAATACAGACTTTTATAGAAATAATGCCATAATAGAAATTTGGAAAACATAGGGAGTATTTTTAAAAAAAAAAAAAAAAAAAAACAACTCCCTAGTCCTATATCCTATCCTGAACGTTTTGCTATTTTGATCTCAGTAGTTTGTTCCTTGTTTTGATTTCCTAAAAATTAATATCAGAAGAACTTTAGTTATGTGCCTGATATAATTTATTAAACATTTTCAATATTATTAGAATAAATCTGTTGTCCCATCATTCTGCAGAGTGAGTATCTTTCCTTATTTGACCCAAGTGGAAAAAAATGAGGAAGAAGGTGAATTGCCAGTTCTAAAAATTTTGTGTTCTATTATATAACCTTTCACATAGCTGAAAAAATATTTTATATCATATTACTGACTTTGAAATGTTTCAGAACATTGTAGAAATGGGAATTAACTTCAGAAAATAAAAGCTTCTGTGGGGATTCTAACTTACATGTACTTGTTTTATGAATCAAAACAAATTTCATTATTATGTCCCATGTTTTAAAAGGCCTAAGTCAGCATTAATCTAAACCAGAGACTAGAAACCCACCCATTTTTGTAAAGGATCAGATAGTAAATATTTTTGATGTATGGGTCACTTGTCTCTAATTACTTAGCTCTGGTGGGTGTAGCAAAAAAGAACCAGAGAAAAAATGTAAAGATTAGCATGGTGATATGTTCCAATAATACTTTATTTACAAAAATAGTGATGAGCTGGATTTGTCCCTGACCTAGATGAGCAATTCTCAACTCTGGCTGTACATTGGAATTACTTGGAAAGCTTTTCAGAGATATCCTAACTGGATGGACCTCACTTTAAAACAATTTAAGTAAGAATCTAGAAATTATATTCATGAGCATTGGTCTTTTTTAAATTACCTAGGTGATTCTAATATAGCAGATCTAATAATGTGCCTAGATAATAACAGATATAAGACTAGTCAATGAACATAGATTAATTCTAATACATCCACAGATTACATTTCTACCTGCTGCCAATTGGCCATTACTGTGTGAATTTTCCCCCAAAGCACTGTTAATCATTTATACCCGTTCTTCCAACTCCCATTTTTGCTTCTCTGTCATAAAATCAGAGAATTGATGAGAATAGTGGATGGAAATAAGAAATGGGTTTGACTAACTTCCTTAGTCTATATTATAAATAGAATTATACACAAGTGTACATTTACAAATGCCACCTGTCTTGAGCATATAAATAAAAAAACAAGACTCATATCTATAAAAAAAAAAAACACTCAAGCAGATCACAATCTCTCTTTGGCTACTTCCACTTCAGGTTCTTTCTCAGTTTATTCTCTTTGTATTGTCTCTCATCTGTTTTTCATAGGTTTTCTATTACTTTTTTGGAAATGATTTCCAACTCTCTTCCTTTAGCTCTGGCCTCAGTTGAGATCTAAATTTCAGTTTTGTCTTCTTACTAGTTTTCCCTGTGTATCCTGTGGTTCTTCAAACTCTGTGTGCCTGAAAACCCATCTTTCCAAGTAAAACAAAACACAACACTCTACCAAACAGTAGTAACTTGCCACTGTTTCTCTTAATGGTGTTCTTAATTTACAATCACCCTCACAGTATCACTTGGAAAATCTCTCATAATATGGGTTTGTGGAACACAAAGCTGACTTAAGATCTTCTAGACTAAAGCTTTGTAGAGAATTGGAGAAGCTGTTCCATGCCAAGTATGCGTGAGATATTTACATATACATATAATCAAAACACTTATACATATAAAATGAAAAATGAGTCTTTAAAAAGAAAGTGAAATTGTAAAAAAAAGATGCTATCAAGGCTATAGGACATATACTAGAGGATCCCTAGGGCCTTGGGAGCAAGCTGACTTCTCCCTTTTCTCTAGGTAGATTCTCTACTATTAGACGTTTGGCTTATTTTTAGGTAAAACTACTTTAGAATTTTTATATTAGTATTTAAATTCAAAGAATTATAAACCATGGCTTTTGATTCAACTTTTAACTGCAGTCTGTTTTGCGTGCCTATAAAGTAAATGCCATGCAAGTAGAGCCCAGGATAAGGTTACTAGTTCTCAAAAGGTCATGTACTGGCTGAAGCTGCTGAGTAAGTGTTCTTGTATCTCAGTATGTTTATAACAGTCTTGTTTCCATTTATTTCTGCAGAGTGTAGTGAAGTTAATGAGGGGACTGCTAAACTGCATGATGAGACAGGTATGGCATTGGTAACAACTTCTGATAAAACATAACAACAAGTTAATGGTGCTTATAGCCTTTTATTCAGATTCACAAATAGTACTCTTTACTTTTAGAAGGTTTGGAACTCTGGGATGGGGATGGCACACAGAGATTCACCACCCTGTTACAACTAGAATTATTTCCTTCCAGTCTTTTCCCTCCCTTTAGGTATGATTTTTTTTTCTCAAAAAAGAATCATTATCCTGTTTGCAACTATGTGTACTAGATAAAGCATGATACAGGTCTTTAAAAAAAACCTTATCTGAAACTTTTAGGTCCAGATCCATTCCAGAACTAATACATCTTAAGATTTTTCAAAAAAAATAAGCATACTGCACTTTATCATATAATTTCTCATGTTTTCAGTGGATAGAGAAAATACTTTGAAATAAAAAAAATCTCTTTGTAGGAAAACATTCCTTATACACTAAATGGAATAAGGCCTATAAATAACTAGATGTTGATTTGAATTTAGTGCTTACACCAATTGAGTTTTGATACAAAATTTATGTGGAAAAAATCTTTCAAAGTACTCTCAATTTTAGGATTGGGGCAAAGGAATCTTGAACTTCAAATAATTCTTCCCTGGCCTTGTTGAGCATCATTTTATATGTAAATTGAAAATTTGTAGTCCCTTACTGGTGAATTACCAACTAGAGCTTTGCCTCTTTGTAGAGCTTTGCCTGTCTGTTTCTTGCCTACTGACTTCTTGTGTATTATGGATATTAATCATTTGTACATTGTAAATATTTTTAGAGTCTACCATTAACACTTTGAATTTATGGAATTTTTTCTATACAAAGTATTTTACTAAGAAACCTATATTCTGAGATCTTAAAACATGTACATATTGAACCTGACATAATTAGATCAAAGTAGAAAGAAACGGCTCTCAACTTCTAAACTTCCTTATCTACACATGAGTTTTAAATGAATATGAAGCTATTTATTGTATGTATCTCTTTACTAATCTCACATATATCATTTTTCTGTGTCTTTATACTTCATTTATGTTTTAGATAGTTATGTTTTGTCCTATTAAATAAGTATAGTCACAAATTTTATGAACCATATTTAAGATTATCATATATCAGAGACATAAATAATCACATCAAATGTCAGGAAGTAAATCAGGAACTACTAGTTGCCCTTTACCTAAGGTTTCCTGTCTAGATTTTTGCTCTCTCTCTGTGTGTGTGTGTGTGTGTGTGTGTGTGTGTGTGTTAGGAATTGGACCCAGGGCCTTATGCACCCTCAGAATACATTACCACTGAGCTATAACCCCAGCTCCCAATGATTCTCTTCTAATTTGTAATTTTACCTTTCTATAATACCATTTTTTGTGACTCTGTATGGTTCTCATTAACTTTTTTTTATGGCATCTTCAAAATGTATCCTCTTGGGGTTACAGCGATGGCTTAGTGGTTAAGAACACATATTGCTCTTGCAGAGGACCTGAGTTTGGTTCTCAATACCCACTCCTGTTGGGTAGTTTATGACTCTTGTAACTTCAGCTCCAAAGAATCTAACACCCTCTTCTGGCCTCTGGGGATACCCATGCCCACAAACAACTGTTCATAGGCACATTAATAAAAATACCCTCATCTCTCAATGTATCTGCATATTCCTACTTTAAATTCAAGAACAAATATCTAGCACTGTGTTTTCTCACTAAACTGTTCTTACACATTTTGAGCTTCCAGTTTCTGTACAATATGGCAAAGTAACCATTTAAAAAGCATAGAAAAGAGGCAATGAACAGGAAATGGTGTTTTTTTAAAACTATTTCTTATTTAAAATGACTGATTTCCCCAGTGTAGGAAAAAAGCGGTAACAGAATATTTCAAATAGTCACAATTTCCTGAAGGCAGAGTGCAGTGTTGTGTGTATATCAGAGCCCTACAGATGCTTGGCATATGGGTTGATTTTTCTGACTGGCCTTTTTATACTGTTTTCTTTTCAGGTGGATAAAGTAGAGTCCTTCAAGTACAGTCAGAGTACTAAAGATAGCCTCCATGCCAAGTACAACACCAAAACTTGTGCCACTGTAGTGGGTGATGACCAGTGGGGACACCTGCAGTTGGATGCTACTTCTGTGTACTTGCTCTTCCTAGCACAAATGACTGCCTCAGGTTAGTACAAGGAGAGAATTACTGCTGTGTGCTCCTAAGTTTGAATCATCTACTTCAATTCATCTGGTTTCTCTGTAGGGATTGACTAGAAAATAAAGTATCTGTTTATGGTCTCAATGAAGCAAATTAGAAATAACAATAGTTTATAAGTTTGCTACAGCTAGATAACTTTTTTGAGGTCTAGGCAATATCTTATTATGTTTGCAGTACTAATTAATACTCTTTTGAAATGGGAATCCAGAACTATGTGCTAGATCTTTATCCAGGCATTTTTATTAATTATTCTCAGATGCCAGGAGATGGGAAAGAAGGTTTTTTTTTCTTATTTTCATACTCTACACCAGTATGCCTGTGGTTACTGTGGCTGTAGAACCACCCACTTTATATACTCTTTATTAGCATGATCTGAATCTAAATGTGTATGTTTCATTATTAAACAATATTCTATATAAGTAGTTTGTGATAATCTTTAGATGCCTGATATGTAAAAGAAAATTAAAATATAGTAGTTCACATCTGTCTGTATCGTAGCACTTGGGAGGCAGATACAGGCCAGCCCTAGTTTACATACTAACTTCTAGGTCAGTGAAAGCTACATAGTACATACATCCTTTATAGATGTAAAATGGAAGATAGAAACAATTCTATTATATGGAGTTCCTAAACTTAATAAGAACATTTCCAGATCATTCAAAGTTAATGTATTTACAATACTATTTTTTCCTGTGGTGCTAGGGTTTCAAAGCAGGGAACCATGCCTGCTAAGCAACTACTAAGCTAAAATCTTAACCCTTTAATTTTTTTTTTTTTTGAGAGAGGGTCTCACTAAATTGCCCAGGCCAGAGTTCCTTGACACTAAAGGAACCCAAAATGGGAATCCCTTCACAATCTCTCCCCCTCTCTCAAATAAATGTTTGGTGATAAACTCCTTAACTTTTTTTCTTCTAGTAACAGCCTAGAGTCTGAATAAACTTTCTGCAAAATTACGAGTTGACCGTCCAATTAATCTCCTTTTGGAAGAGAAATTTCTTCCATATTTTTATTCCAACTCTGAAAGCTGTTTATCATTTTTAACTTTTAAATTTAAAAAAAATGGGATTTTTTTGAGGTAAGAGTTTCTCTATGTAGCTCTGGTTGTCTTGGAACTCACTCTGTAGACCAGGCTAGCCTTAACCTCAGAGATCTGCCTACTTCTGCCTCCCAAGTACTGGGGATTAAAGGCATGTGCCTCTACTTCCATCTAGTTTTTTTTCCTTCAAAGCAGGCACTGACTAAATATCCATGATGGTTTTAAAATATTATTCCTCAAAATGGAAGCAAAGATAGATTAAAATGTTTCATGAGGACTTTTATAGCATGCTAAATATTAGAATCATATTCTGCAACCAGTAGAGCCATTTGATGTAGATAATTAAGGGATGGTTCATTCTAGTAGCAGGAAGATAGGTTGGATGAGATTGATAGATGAAAAACAAAATTACGGTAGAAGACTAGTAAAGAGGTCAGTGAAATACTTTAGCAATAAATAGTACAAATTTTGTATAATGTATTTGGCTTGAAGTTGAAAAGCAACTTTGTTATATATAATTGGAGAAAAGAATATAAAAGATCTTCATTGAGAACTAGCAATAGCTTGAATGTTTTTGAATACTTAGTGAAGAGAGATTTAGGCAGAAATTTATTGGAATTTACAGAATAGTAGCATAAAGAGTTCCAGCAAAACAGCCAAAAAAATGCCAATAATTTAAGAACAAACCAATGCTTTGAAATTGTTCAATGGTTATTGTTCAGAAGGATATGTAGTAAGTACAGAAGCACTCCAAAAAAAAATCTTATTATTGAGAACAACGAGGGACTGAGGTATCTGGTCTCAGCTTAACCCTCTATCCCAACTCAGAATAGTAGAAGTACTAATCCAGGGGGATAAAGACAAAACACAGGCTTCCTCTCTCCTAAGCTGGGGTTTAGTGGTTCTCAACCTTCCTAAATGCTGAGTTCCTCATGTTGGAGTGACCCCTAACCATAAAATAGTTTTTATGGGTACTTTATTTTCCTACTGTTATGAGTCATAATGTAAACATCTGTGTTTTCAGATGGTCTTTGGGGGTCATAACCCCTGGGTTGAGAACTGCTTCTCTAGTTTAAGGCTCCTGAATGTCCCTCAGAAAACAGGCTGGCATCATTTATCACTCTCCCAAGCTCTGTATTGCAAGCCCTAGTCTAGGCGAGTACAGCTTTGGGATCCCCCATATTTTATGAAGTAGAATCTCCCTCAGACAGAGCAGAGTCAGACCACTATGTCATCTACTTCTTGACTGAGGCAAACATCCTACACTGGAATATGCAAGCTGGGCAGATCAGAAGCTATGACTCCTGTCCAGAGCTTAGTGTCTAATACAAGAGTGCCATTCCCGAAGAAATAGCCACTATACTCACCAGCACTGGCACAGAAATGCTGATGGAAGGGAGCAACACACTGTGAAAGCAACACGCTGTGAAAGCAACACACTGTGAAAGCAACACACTGTGAAAGCTCAGCTCCTTAGCTCTTCTGAAGAAAATTGCCTTTTCAAAGGAAGTGTGAGAAAATTAAATGCAGAGTTTGGTTCTTAGTAATTATGATGAAGAGCTGGCCAGGTGGCTTAACAGCAGTTAAGAGCACTGGCTGATCTTCTAGAGGAATTGATTCTTAGCATCTACATGATGGCTCACAACCATTTATAACTCCAGTTCCAGGGGATTCCATGTCCCTTCTGGCTTCTGCAGGCATGCAGAGGTGCACAGATAACATGCAGGAAAATACACACATTGAAGTAAGTCTTAGTAAAAACACATCTAAATAATTAAGATGAAGTTAATTGTTCAGTAACAGCAAGAAACTAAGAGAAAGATTAGCTAGAAATTGTAACAACTCCAAAGAAAGCTGAGGAGTCCTTCTAAATGCTAGAACAAGTATCAAAGACTTGACTCAAAGATTGTACCAGAAAGGACCTGAGTTTAATTGTTTAAAATGATGGAGAGATATATCTTTGGGGAATTCTACAAAACAATCACGCAATCTGTTGAAATCAGGGGTGGGGACTTAGCTTGATACCAGCAGAGGCAGGCATCTACTAGATCTTGGAAAGAAATGGTTGATGAGCTCCAGTAACAACAACATCTTCTTAGGGTGACAAAGCGTGTCCCTAAGATTGTATCTTCTGAGGACTACCAGATGCTGAATGTTATGGGGGGGGGATAGTATATACTGAATTAGTTCAGTCAAACCTTTAAATAAATAAAAACAGTCTCCAGAGAAGAGAGTATGAGGATCTAGCATTCTCATAACATACTAAATAATACTACCCAGTTTTCAACCTAAAAATTTAGATGCAAAGGAACAAGAAAATAGAAATATACAGTGATACACCTGTATCCCAGCACTTAGGAGGCAGAGACTTATGAATTATGAATTAGAGGGTACCTGGAATACATATCAGGGCCCTGTCAAAGAGAAGGGGAAGAGGAAAGAGAGAAAAGGTTGAAAAGAGACTGGAAGAGAGAGGGTAGAAGGGAAAAGGGGGCTGGAGGGGGAATGCACCTGTAATCCCAGCACTTGAGTGGTAGAGATAAGAAGATTGGGAGTCCAAAGCCAGGATTGGCTACATAGTGGGCTCAAAGCCATCTTAGGATACATGAGACTCTTCTCAAAAAAAAAAAAAAACAGAAACAAAATAAACAAACAAAACAAAAGAAAACAGGATGAAACGTTCTCTTGTATATGATGTCAAGTGCATAAACAACCAAAGAAAAAAACATAATTGAAATTTACCAAAATTAATATGAAGGACGCATTCAAAAAAGTAAAAAAGAATCTGTGTATAGTATGATGTCCACTTGTTGTCCTAGCACTTGGGAGGTGGGGGTAGGAAGATCCAGGGTTGAAGGTCATCTTCAGCTAAATAGCAGATTTGAACTAACCTGTGAGACCCCATTAAAAAAACTCTAAACACTCCCCCTCTCACTCTCAATGTGTGTGTGTATATGTGTTTGTTTCATGTGTGTAGTGTGTATGTATGTAAAATCAACCTATAGACATACAAGGAAATATTTGCAAATCATATATATAAGCTATTTATATCCAGTAGAAAGAACCCTGACAACTCATTATTTAGAAGATTAACAGCATACTTAAGTCAGATATGGTGGGATGGTATAAATCTAATAATTAGAAGGCAAAGGCATGGGAATCTTAAAAACAAAAGAGAAAAAGAAGAGAAAGAAAAATAATAGCCTCCTTTAAAATGGCTAAAGTAGGTTTTTTGGAGAGATGGCTCAGAGTTTAATAGCACTGGCTGCTCTTCCAGAGGACATGGCTTCAATTCATAGCACCCATATGACAGCTCACAACCATCTTTACCCCAGTTCCAGGCAATGTGATGCCTTCTTCTGGACTCAACAGACAGAGCGTGCATGTAGCACACAGAAATATATATAAGCAAAACACCCACACACCACAAAGCTCATTGTTTTAATAAAAAGTGGCTAGAGGATATGAACTGATTTTCCTCTATGGAGTTTGTATAAATAGCCATTAAGTACATTTTAAAAAGCTATGCATCATCAATCACTAGAGGAATACTGGCCTGAATCACTGTAAAAACTCCTTCAGCCACACGAGAACGGCAGGAATCAAGAAGACAGCTTGTTTGTTTGTGTGCATGCATGCCATGGTACACAAGGAAGTCAGGACAACTGAGGGTAGTTGGTTCTCTCCCTCCACCATATGGGTCCAAGTATTGCATTCAGGTTGTCAGACTTAGTAGCAAGCACTTTTACCTGCTGAGACATCTCCCATGCTCTCATTTCACATTTCTCAGAGCAGTGGACAAAGGTTTGAATTTTCCCATAACTTCAGCAAGACATGAATATAGAGTTACCATATGATCCAGCAGTTTTTCTCCTAAGTATATAGATACCCAAGATAAACAGAAATATGTACACATACATAAAAAGTTATATATAAATATTTATAGCAGCATTATTTATGACAGCTACAAAGTAGAAACAATCAAATGTTTATCACCTGATGATTGGATAATTAAAATATGATGCATTCACACAATTCAATATTTTTGGCAATAAAGGAAGTACTGATGCAATCCACAACACAAAGGGAGCTTCACAATATTGTGTTTAGTGAATGAACACTGACATAAAGGCTGCATACCATATACTTCTCCATTTATATGAACACCCAGTGAGGAAAGAATTCCTTTCTGTTGTGATAAATATGTCCCAGAATTGGTTGTGGTGATGGTTATATACTGTATATACAATAAAAACCATTAAATTATATACTTGGGATCAACAAATTACATAAGTCTATCTCAGTAAAAATGTTTATAAACATATATGAAGGACTGATAAAAGCCAGTTGTGCTGGGCAGGTAAATAAAGGCAATTGAAGTGAAGTTGATTGAAGTGGAGTTCACTGAGTCATTTCCATTTGGGGGGTCCTGCTGTGATAACCAACTCTCTTTTTTCCTTAGGACTCCATATCATCCATAGCCTAGATGAAGTCAATTTTATACAGAACCTTGTGTTTTACATTGAAGCTGCATATAAAACTGCTGTAAGTACTTGCTTTAGAATGAACTTAAACGTAGAATGGTTTTGTTTTTAAAACATCAAACATCTCACGTCTTTTATTAATTTTTTTTATTTTTTTAATTTATTTTTTATTGGATATTTTATTTACATTTCAGATGCCATCCCCTTTCCCCATTTCCCCTCCCTAGAAAACCCCTATCCCATGCCCCCTTCTACTTTTTGCTTTTATACAATTTTTTAATGTTAACCAAAGACTTCATACGTTTTATCAATCAGAAGTGTAACCCAATACCCAACCTAGATATATCAACTATCTTGGACTGGCAGAAACATGTGAACATCCACCTCCATGTCCACCCCCCTTCTCTCTCTCATCACCTAGCTCCTCCTCTCTTTCTCCTCCTCCTCTTTTTGCTCCTCCTCTTCCTCTCCATACTCCTCCCACCTTAGCTCCTTCTACATATCACCCTTCCTGTTAAAATAAAACTTTTCTCTCAAAATACAATTAGAGCATAACTATACCAATTTGTGTCAGTAAGGTGCAAGATAGACCTAATACCCAGTCCATCATTTTGTTGACTAACCAGAAGCTCTGTCATCTCTCCTAACTAAAACACTTAGTTCTGAACCTGGCTTTTTTTTTTTTCTTGGCTTTAGAATAAATGTCAGCTGAAAACCATCCACTCAGATCTTTTCTCTCAAAGTAAATAGCCAGGATTGGCTAGGAGACTATAAGTTTTCAACCCCGTCAAAAATCTGGAATGACTGAGTTAACTGAAATTATGGGAAGCACAAAGCATAGCTTCTAAATCTTAGCCAATTTATAGAGACCGCTGAACACCTGGACACTCCCTATACTACAGAATGTTAGAGCATCTGATCTTCAGCCTTCTGGCCCAGGATCATCTGACAGACCTAGTGATGCAGAAGGGCTGATTACTCTGTCTTGGCAGATATAATGAGTCGACTATTCTGCAAGTGTATCCTTTTCTGGACAGTAATTTGTCTGCAGATGACAAGAGGCAATTCGTGCCTAGTGTCTATCTCACCACAATTGGAATAACTCCAAAGATGCTCAATTTCTTCTTAGAATCCAAGATAGGAAGCTGTTAGGAGAAGACAGGTCTCTAATCAAAATGAACATTAATACAGAAATGTCTGTGACATCAATTCTGTGGATTTATGATGTTTTGAAAACCAGCTATCCATGTAAGGTAATCTGGACTGTTGTCTGTTAACTCCTCTCAGCTATTTCTAAAGAAAATATAGAAAACACCCTAACAATAAACTCAAAGCCATGAATTTGCTATAGGCCCTTAACTCACAGTCTAACCATCTCAAATCAGTTAAAAAAGTTAAAGAAGGACTGGGTCTAAGCCTTGTATTTCTAAATGTGTTATACAGGCGCAATGCCTATGATAGTAACAATATTAATCTTACTTTTATATCAATAAGAAGCTCGTACCAATGAAAACCTTAAATTTGAAATCAAAGTAAATTTTGTACCATTTAAGAAATTATAACTTTATCTTAATAACAATTATACATATTTCTACCAGTATGTTATGGCTATGCAATAAATCCTAGGTAATCCTCCCTGTTCCACCAAAACCACTATTTTTCCCTAGAAAGACAGCCCAATATTAACCACCTCAGTCCCCAAGCCCAGGGACTAGGGGCGCCGACTCTTAACTTCTTCAAGCTGATTGCGGGCATTGAGATATTAGAAGAGGGTTGGGGGGAAGAGTAAACTTAGAAGCCTCTGACACTGTGTCTTCACTGCATCCAGCTGGAATTCCAGGACATCAGAGGTTTGAGCAGCTCTGCTCAGCTTGCTTGATGAGTAGACACACCAAGGCTATATATTCTGCAATATACAATTCTCAAAACAAATGTTAGTATCAAGATAATTTTTGTTTGAAATTCTGGAACCTAGTCTTCTGGTGGCCTGCCTCTATCATGTCTAATCCATATAATTCTGGGAGTTTCTATGAGAGTGTGCTCCCACCATCCTCCCATTCCTGCCTCCCTGCTCTTCATATTCCCACCATTTTCACCTCCCTGCTCTCAAATTCCCCAACACTAGGGAATCCAAACTTTCAGGCATCAAGGCCCTCCACTTCCACCGATGCCTAACCCCTATCCCCATCCCCCCTCCTCCAATTACTATGAGGGTGTGCTCCCACCATCCTCCCATTCCTGCCTTCCTGCTCTTGATATTATTCCCCAACACTAGGGAATCCAAACTTTTAGGTACCAAGGTCGTCCACTTCCACTGATGCCTGGCAAGGCCACCCTCAACTACCTATACAGGTGGGGCCATGATTCCCTCCCTTCATGTTCTTGGGCTGGAGATTTTAGAATGGCTACTCCAGCTTGTTTCTTAGGACCATTTGCTTGAAAAATTGTTTTCCAGCCTTTTACTCTAAGGTAGTCTGTCTTTGTCACTGAGGTGGGTTTCCTGTATGCAGCAATATGCTGGGTCCTGTTTATATATCCAGTCCATTAGCCTATGTCTTTTAATTGGGGAATTGAATCCATTGATGTTAAGAGATATTAAGAAACAGTGACTGTTGCTTCCTGTTATTTTTGTTATTAGAGGTGAAATTATCTTTGTGTGGCTATCTTCTTTTGAATTTGTTGGAAGAGGATTACTTTCTTGCTCTTTCTGGGGTATAATTTCCCTCCTTGTATTGGAGCTTTCCTGCCATTATTTTTTGTAATGCTGGGTTTGTGGAAAGATACTGTGTACATTTTGTTTTGTCTTGGAACACCTTGGTTTCTCCATCTATGGTAATTGAGAGTTTTTCTGGGTATAGTAGCCTGGGCTGGCATTTGTGTTCTCTTAGGGTCTGTATGACATCTGTCCAGCATCTTCTAGCTTTTATAGTGTCTGGTGAGAAGTCTGGTGTAATTCTGATAGGTCTGCCTTTATATGTTACTTGGCCTTTTCCCCTTACTGCATTTAATATTGTTTCTTTGTTTTGTGCACTTGGTGTTTTGATTATTATGTGACAGGAGGTATTTCTTTTCTGGTCTAGTCTATTTGGTGTTCTATAGGCTTCTTGTATGTTTATAAGCATCTTGTTCTTTAACTAGGGAAGTTCTCTTCTATATTTTTGTTGAAGATATTTATTGGCCCTTTAAGTTGGGAATCTTCACTCTCATCTATACCTATTATCCTTAGGTTTGGTCTCCTCATTGTGTCCTGGATTTCCTGGATGTTTTGTGTTAAGAACTTTTTGCATTTTGTGTTTTCTTTGAGAGTTGTGTCAATATTTTCTATGGTATCTTCTGCAACTGAGATTCTCTCATCTATCTCTTGTATTCTGTTGGTGATGCTTGTGTCTATGACTCCTGATTTCTTTCCTAGGTTTTCTATCTCCAGGGTAGTCTCCCTTTGTGATTTCTTGATTGTTTCTACTTCCATTTTTATGTCCTGGATGGTTTTGTTCGATTCCTTCACCTGTTTGGTTGTGTTCTCTTGTAATTCTTTAAGATATATTTGTGTTTTCACTTAAAGGGCTTCTACCTGTTTACCTGTGTTCTTCTCAAATTCTTTGAGAGTGTTATTTATGTCCTTCTTAAAGTCCTCTATCATCATCATTAGAAGTGATTTTAAATCTGAATCTTGCTTTCCTAGTAATATAGGGAATTCAGGACTTTCTAGTGTGGGAGAACTAGGTTCTAATGATGCCAAGTACCCTGGGTTGCTGATGCTTATGTTCTTGTGCTTGCCTTTTGCCATCTGTATCTCCTTAGTGTTACCTGCCCTGTCTCTGACTGGAGCCTGTCTTTCCTATTATCTTGGTTGTACCAGAACTGTGTGGGGTGGGTTTTACTACTGGGGTAAGAGCTGGGGCCCAAGATCTGCTCAGTGCTCAGGCACAGACAAGAAGGAATCAGTGCTCCAGGCCAGGAGTGACTTCTTGGGTCCTTGTGGGTCACAGTTACTCCCTGTTTGGGCCAGGTGTTGCTGTCTGCTTACCTAAGATATTGCCTGGGTTATAGCTTCTGGGAGCCCCGCTTCCTCTGGGTTCTGTAAGATTGGGGGCAGAGCTGCAGTCAGGGATCTGCTCAGTGCTCGGCCCAGACCGGAAGGACGAACATCTCAATTCTTATAACGCTGAACCTTAATAATGAACAAAATCAAAAAGGCTCATGACAAAACCATTTTCAATTTCTTTACCAAGATCTTCATTCCCGTTTGCCCCATCCTCAGTATATTACAGAGATGAAAAGGGTCCTAATGCTGTGCCTTCATTTCTTTCCATTCTGCACTTCATGGTGTGTGCTTAGCAACCTGAGACTGAACTGCAGTCATTTTATTATATTACTATTTTCATTCAGTATATTTTATTAGATCATCTCTAGCCCAGGCTGGTCCTAAACTTACTACATGAAGGTGATCTCTCTGATTCTTCTGCCTCTACAACCTGAGTGTTTTGGAGTTAAAGGCATAAACTACCATGAGCAGTTTTATGTGGTGCTAGGATTTGAGCCCTAGCAAGCACTCAACCGATATATATCCCCCAGCCCCTACAGTCTTATTTTAATTAAAACCTTTAAAAGAAGAATGATAACTGGGTGATGTTATGGGCCATTTGGCTGTACACAAATAAAATTTATTCATGTGTTTATTGTTGATTTATTGATTTAGAATCTAATGTATAAAAATGTTTTTCTTTTATGAACTACCATATGAAGTAGGTTCATATTAAATGTCATCTATAATATTTTCTCTGTATAAAATGTTGCATTAGACACTACAGAAATGTATTTTTTCTTTAGTCTAATATGAAGTTTTTTGTTACTGTTGTTCATTGAGACTTTCTTTATGATCTCCCAAACTTCAAATAATCCAAATGCCCATGAACAAGTAAATGAATAAACAAATTACAGTGTGTTCATAAAAGATAATATTGTTCAACAATAAAAAAAATAATAAACTATCGAGTCATGCAAAAACCTGAATAAATCAAAAATGCATTATGATTAGTAGAAGAAGTCTCATAGAAAATGT
Organism: Arvicanthis niloticus; assembly: GCF_011762505.2. Classification (NCBI taxonomy): domain Eukaryota; kingdom Metazoa; phylum Chordata; class Mammalia; order Rodentia; family Muridae; genus Arvicanthis; species Arvicanthis niloticus. Next base: position 56,144,945 of record NC_047679.1, on the reverse strand, counting down.
ACATAAGCCTGGGCATGGTAGTATAAGCCTTTAATCTTAGCACTTGGGAGAGGCAGAGGCAGGTGGATCTTTGTGAGTTTGAGGCCAGCCTGGTCTGTATAGCAAGGTCGAAGCCAGCCAGAACTACATAGTAAGAGCCTTTCTCTAAGTGTGTGTGTGTGTGTGTGTGTGTGTGTGTGTGTACACATATAAGATGATTACACTAAAATAAAATTCTAGACATCTGTAATGACAGTAAGTAGATTTGTGATTGCTTTGTAATAGGGGCAGAAGAAGAGATGGTTGGAAGCCAGGAGGAGACTTTGGAAGTTTTTGAAACTATCTTTTATTTTGACGATAATTTCACATATGTAAATATAATTAATTAATCATAGTGGTACCGGGTAGTTAAAGGTGCTCTCTGCCAAGACTGATGTCCTGAGCAAGATAGCTATCTCTCTCCTTCTCTGTCTCTTTCTCCCCCCTCCCCTCTTTCACACACACACACACACACACACACACACACACACACACACACACAAAACTGTACTAAACATTTTAAAAGAGGAATTATATTATATAGCTTAAATATATTCTGGTTTATATACACCATTATACATCAATAAAGATATAAAACATTTCTATTGTGGAATAGATGAATGCAATCACTCTAAGACTGGAAAAATACTCCAATCTTCTCTGACTGTGCTTTTATATGTTACCATTTGTTACTAACCCCCTTATATTTAACATACCTCTTCTCTTTTATTTTTGTGGTGCTAGGATTAAACACAGAACCTTACACATGGTTGGCAGGTACTCTATTGCTGAACTGTATTTCCAGTCAGCATTCTTTTTCACTTTTAACTGTTGTATTATTTTACACGATTCTACTTTTAAAATGCATTTATCACTTTTGATACTGTTCATTTCTCCATGCATATGTATCTGTAACTTTACCCATTTCTTTTTTGATGGACACACAGTCTGCTTCTGTAACTTGGCTTTTTATAAATAGTGCTGTAGTAAGTGTGCGTATTCAGGTCTATGTAGTATGCTGATTTAGATTCCATTGGGTATATTTCTAGAAGTGGTATAGCTGGATCATATGGCAGATCTATTTTTAATTTTAAATGGTGCACCCATACTTATTTTCATAATGCTGGTCTAATTAACATGCCCACCAGCATTGTGTAATATTTTTCTACATTTGTTTTCAGTTATTTTTCTGATGATAGATATTCTGAATGGGGTGAGATGAAATCTCAATGTAGGTTTGGTTTGGTCTTTTGAGACAGGGTTTCTCTGTGGACCAGGCTGACCTGGAACTTAAAGATCCATCTGCCTCTGCCTCCCAAGTACTGGGGTTATAGGCATACTGCACCACTGCCTGAATGTGGGCTCAGAGGTCTGCTTACTTCTTCCCCCTGGGTGCTGGGATTAAAAATGTGTGCCATTACACCCACCTAAATACATATTCAAGGTTGAGATTAAAGCATCTTGTAGTACCAAACACTGCAGAAGTATTCAGTGAGGAACAGGGAATCTCAAAAGTACACTAGAAAAGCGTCATAAATAAAAAGGCATAGGAACCTACCAGTGGCTAAACCTGGAACAATTAACAATGTAGGCAACAAAATAATGATAGCACTCCATAATAAACCAGCAAACACACACACACACACACACACACACACACACACACACACACCCCAATAAATAAACAACTGAAAAAGAAAAAAAGGAATAATGGACTGTCTTTCTTGAGAAGGATTATAATTAATGACCATAGAATTAGCAAGGAAAATAGAGCAAACTTATCATCAAAACTGCATTTGCTGTAAGCAATTAAGGCAGAATGCTGAAGCAGTGGATGGTTGTTTAAGGAGAAGCAAGCTATTTGTATGATCATCGTGTTGTTTTTCTGTGAGAGAGTCTCATCTCAGGATTGCAACTAGGAGCAACCTTACTTTGTGATATTTATATAGTATTGAACTGTCTCTCAAAATATTTACTAATTAAAAAGAGAAAAGTAAAATGAAAAACACCAGTGCTCACCAAACTATTTGGCCTTCAGTAGTTGTTACTTAGTGCCAAGGTCACACAGGACAAGATTTGAGAAAGCACTATTGATTGGAAGTCACTAAGGAGACAAGGCAGGAATGAAATTGAATCTTGGTATGTATAAAAAGCACTAGTTAGGCATGGTTGTGTATGCTTACAATTCTAGCTCTTGGGAGGTTTAGGCATGAAGTCCATAGTTAACTCAGTTGCTTAGTTGAGTTGAGTTCTTAGCTTTAGCCCTTGTACTGCAGTTTTGTTCAACATTAACATTAGGCAAAACTAAGTCAAAGGTATTAGGGGACTCATTGTACTATTTTTGCAATTTTGTTTAGTATTGAAGCTTTTAAAAATAAAAAGGTATTAAAATTAATTTTAAATATTTTTATATTACCAAGGGGATGTTTATAGCTATGGCTGAGTAGGTTTTGAAGTGAAATTCCTTAGAATGTACTCTGGATTCTGTCACTTAGCAACTATATGACCTTGGGTGAGTTACTTATTCTTGTTTTTGTAACTTTGTTTCATCATCTGTAAAATGTAAAGATTAAGGGTAAAGAGATGGCTTCCTGGTTAAGAGCACTTTCAGAGAATCCAGGTTGAATTCCCAGAGCCCACACAGCAGCTTACAACTGTTTGTAACTCCTGTTCCAGGGAATCTGACACCTTTATTCAGATATACATGCAGGCAGAGCATATTTTTTAAAAGTAAACATTAAGGAAGATAATACATGTATTGTACATTTTAAGTACCAAGAGGTTTTTGGTTTTTTTTTTTTTTTTTTTTTGACATAAAAGTGCCAGCTTCTGTTTAGCCTCCACGTGCTAGACTTTATGGGAATCTCCTTTGAGGAAAACTTGAGACGTGTTTCTAGATGATCTGAGATCAATTTCTTAGACTTCCTGATTAAGTGTTGAAGAGACTCCCAACTTCTTAGAGGTCCCAATGGAACTTAGGTCATCATCTGCTCCTTAGTAGCCAATGCAGAGGCACGCACACGAGTGTATATGTAGAAATTTTGCTGCAATTAATGCTTTTTATTCAAGGATTATACATCTTTTGAATGTTTAGTGGTTATGGTTTGATTATAATTATATCTTGATTATTTTTTTTGCCAGGACTTTGGGATATGGGAACGTGGAGATAAGACCAACCAAGGAATCTCAGAATTGAATGCGAGTTCAGTTGGAATGGCCAAGGTACATTTTCTTATTTTTACCAAGTTTGGTAATAGATAACATCTTAATTTACATGTTGACTCATCCAATTGTTCTTTAAACCACAGACAAAATTCAGATTCCTTCATGAAACTATGAATGTATAGTATTAAAACTTTTTTATAAGTTTTAAATTTGATATAATATGGCTTTTGTGGCAAGTCTCTATTTATGTATCCTACAAAAAGAACAAATTTTAAAGTATATTCACCATTTTTGCCATTGTATAAACTAAGGGAAGCTCTTTCCCTCCCAATAGTCCAGTCACCCAAGCTTGGTATCAAGTAGCCACCTCATGATCCTCCAGCCCCTGTACTCTCCTCTATCTCCCATATCGTCATCACCTTTCCCCTTGGCCATGTCTTTTCAGCCAACTGGCTCTTATTTTCTCTAGAAAGAGTAAGAATGTATAAAATAGGACAGCAGGAGTAAATTCAAACATTATTATGTTAAATGTGCATGGCTCAGCCACTTGTACTAAACAGGAAAGAAGCAGATTGGTTTTTTAAAGAAGTAAATACAATATGTACTTCTTATATCATAATGATACTGAAAGTTTAAAACCAAGTTAGGAAAAGTTAAGTATAAAACCCAAAAAGAAGTGAAATAACAATTCAAAGCCAAAAATATTACATGGAATAAAGTGGACAAATGGGTTATGATAGAGTTTTAACACAACCTATAATGAGAAAATATGGTCTGGAATATAGTTCCAATTAATAGAGAACAAAATATATTAAAAATACAAGACAAACAGATACAATTACATAAAGAAATAATTTAACAGCAAACATTGTAAGACTGATACATGCAACAACCCCCAAAAAAGATCATAGAAAGTTCTAGCAAGTTTTCTACTGCTGAGTTCCTTTTTTATTTTGAAATAATTTTAAACTAAAGAAAAAATTAAGAATATTAGGGTAAAATTTCATATATCATTCATGTAATATTTATTAATATTTGCTTTTTCTTTCTCTCTTCCTGGTTATACATTCATACACATGCACACTTGTGCACAAACACACTTTTTCCTGAACTAGTTGAAAATACACGAAGTATAGATGTGATGAATTACTACTACTCAACACTTGGTTGTGCACGTCCTCAAAGACTCTTGTAACCATGGTATGATCATCAAAACCAGGAACTAAGTGATTACACATACCACAGGACCTATCCAGTTTTTAAAAATTATCCCAATAATGTCATTTATGATAAAATAAAAAGGCTTGTGACACAGTATCCAAACCAGGGTAACAAGTTACAAGTTACAAGTTTGTCATAACATCTTTTTTGGCTCAGCCAATCTAGAGCAATACTTCCTAATTCTTGACCTTTATGACACTGGAATTTTTGAAAAATACAGAGTAGCTTTGGTTTGGTTGATTAGTTTGGTTTGGTCTTCAAGCTAGAGTCTTCTGCCTACATACTCTGCTACTGGTGTAGCTGTGCCTTTAATGTTTACTACACCTTTTTTGTTTGTGATAAGGTTTCTTGTAGACCAGGATAGCCTTGAACTCACTGAAGTTACCTCTGGAGGTAACCTTGAACTGATCCTCCTGCCCTTGCCTCCAGAGGATCACAAGTGTGTCTCCCCAACTCCATGCTTTGCACAGTACTCCATCTCCCCTTTCCTTTTGGCTACACAACTTTAGACTGGTTATTCTATGTACTACAGACCACTACTTTTATTTTGTATAATATCTCTTCATGATTGACATTATGTGATTTTAGTGAGACCACTACAAAGACATTGCTATATTCCTCATCTAACATCAGGAAATGCACGGTATAAATTTGATCCCATTGCTATTGATTCTGTCTTAGATCACTTTATTAAGGTCTTGTCTACTAGCTTTATCTGTTGTAAATTTGCTATTATTGTTAATGAGTATTTTGTGCTCAGTCAACTTCTACTTGTCCTTTACATTTCTCACTTTAAGTGTTATTTCTCCAGAGAAGCCATCCAGAACTGCTTTGTACTCCCCAAACAAGGTCAGGGTGGCCTCATAATTAAGGAATTATACATAATCAATATATACTTGAGATAATATCTAACCTTCTTGGTAGCTTAATGCAAGTGAATAAAAACATACACCTTTTAAAATCAAGGTAGATATTGGGAGATGGTAGCTTAAGCCTTTAATCCCATCATCAGGAGACAGAGGCAAGTGGATCTCTGAGGTCTAGGCCAGTTTGGTGTACAGAGCAAGTTCCAGGATGGCCAGGACTATACAGAGAAACCATGTCTCAAAAACTAAAATAGATAGGAAGGTAGGTAGGTAGGTAGGTAGATAGATAGATAGATAGATAGATAGAAAGAAAGAAAGAAAATTTTATATACCTTATGTTAAGAAGAATACTGTCATATACTGTGAGTAATGTTATATTGGAATAATATGCACAAAAAGCAATTTAGCATTATATCTAAAAAGTTGTTCACATACTTTAAGCCACTAATTCTACATCAAGAAATTAATGCTTAGGAATCCTGGCCATTTCCCTCACTAGCTACAACAGTCAGGAGAGGGGCCTGCACCTTGCCTGAGCAGCACAGTAAAAATGCTGGGGTTGCCTGTCTGGCCTGAGGGTATGAGAATAGGAGAACTGCTTGACTGGATAGTGATACAAACTCCAGTTTAATTTTCCCTGGACGGTATGGGAGACAATGTACAGATCACAAGCTCTTGGGAATAAAGAATGGTATTTTATTTTCTGTTTCATTAAATATATTCAAAAGCAATGTCACGTGACATTTATAAGATACTAGGAAGAAAAATATGTATAATATATCTCATTCTTGATTTTCTCTCTTTTTTTCGGTTCTGGGATTTGAGCCCTGGGCCTTGCATATGCTAAACATGTGTTCTGCAACTGAAGTCCTTTCTTCCATTGCTTCTTACAGGCAGCCCTGGAAGCACTAGATGAATTAGACTTGTTTGGTGTGAAAGGTGGGCCGCAATCAGTTATCCATGTCCTGGCTGATGAAGTACAACACTGCCAGGTAAAGAATGGACCATGTCATAGCAAATTTTATTCTTGCTTAGAGTCAGACTTAGCATGAGCTTTAGCTTAAAGAGAGCAGCCCATCTTGTGGTTATCACCATGTGATCAGAAATACCTTTATCAAGCATTCTATAGTGAGATAAACCTGAGCTATAAGATAGATTATGGGTGTCTTAGTTGGGGTTTGCATTGCTGTGAAGAGACACCATGATCAAGGCAACTCTGATAAAGGACAACTTTTAATTGGGGCTGGCTTACAGTTCAGACAGAGGCTCAGTCTAGTGTCATCATGATGGAAAGCACGGTACTGTGCAGGCAGACATGGTGCTGGGGAGGTAGGTGAGAGTTCTACATCTGGTAAAAGTTCATTCCTAGTTTTGTTTATAATTGCTGCTTATATTGAAGGTCTCTTTCCCCTGGTATGTGAAGTTTCTTCCTTTCTTCAAACCTTGATTATTTCCTATGATATCCTAGTGAAGATAAATTAAACTTCTAATTTTGAAAATATTTTCTGTGGATAAAATATGCCACGGAAGAAGCAGGGGAGCTTTTGTGGGTAGGAAGAAGGCTAGTGGGACTAATGCAGGGGCAGGGGAAATGTGAGCAAATGTGATGATACATGGCTGAAAATATAAAGAAGCCCATGATTTTCTACACTTGCTGAAAAATAATTTGAAAATATCTCAGACACATATCCATTCTTCTCTACTCTGCCTAATTGCTGTATTTTGTTTTAGTTTTATTATTTTGAAGTTTTTATTATTTATGTATATGGATTTTTCCCTGAGTGTATACCTGCCCCATACTCATTGCTGGTGCCCATGAGGCCATAAAGAGACATTGGCATTATGGAAGGTTTGAGCTATACAATCATCTAGGAGAACAGCCAGTACTCTTAACCATTGATCATCTTTCTAACCTCTGTTTTTTTCCTTATCTAGATGCTAGGAACCAACAGAATTGTGTGCATCCCATAGATGTTAGAGTCTTTATCTATGAGCAGAGGCTCTCAATCAGGATAAGGAAGCACTGAAACAGGATTAAGAAAAGGGATGCCAGACTGGCGAGATGGCTCAGCAGTTGAGAGCACTGACTGCTCTTCCAGAGGTCCTGAGTTCAAATCCTAGCAACCACATGGTGGTTCACACCCATCTGTAATGGGATCTGATGCCTTCTTCTGGTGTGTCTGAAGGCAGTGATGGTGTATTCATATACATAAAATAAAAATAATTAGATTTTTTAAAGAAAGAAAAGAGAAGAGTCTTTTAAGAAAGAAAGGGGGAGAGAGAGAGAGAGAGAGAGAGAGAGAGAGAGAGAGAGAGAAGATGCCATACCAAACAAGCTACTTATTTAAGAGTCTCACTAGTTAATAAAGTTTGGGTTATTCTTCTGATAGCTTTTGTTTCACATAAATCATTTGGAACCAAAGTTCTTAGTTTCACTTTGTCCCAAGGCGTTTAGTAATAAACCCTATTTTGCTCCCTTTCTCTTAGTCGATTCTGAATTCACTACTGCCCAGGGCTTCAACATCCAAAGAAGTTGATGCCAGTCTGCTCTCAGTGGTCTCTTTCCCAGCCTTTGCTGTAGAGGACAGCCATTTGGTGGAACTCACCAAACAGGAGATCATCACCAAGCTTCAGGTATGTCCACCTGTGGCTTTCTCCTCTTTAGGGCTGTGACTTTAAAGGGAGATTAGTGCTTTTAGGGCCCTTGAGTATAACTTATGCCAGGAACCTTTCCTAGTCCTAGGTTATACTTTTATAAGTAGTTTTTCACAAAACTCTCAAAAGCTTCTGCAGTGATTACTGTTGGAAATCGTACATCCACTTAGGAAAACTATTGGAATATTCTTTTTTTGTTTGTTTGTTTGTTTGTTTGTTTTCGAGGCAGGGTTTCTCTGTGTAGTCCTGGCTGTCCTGGAACTCACTCTGTAAACCAGGCTGGCCTCGAACTCAGAAATCTGCCTGCCTCTGCCTCCCAAGTGCTGGGATTAAAGGCGTGTGCCACCACCGCCCGGCCTATTGGAATATTCTTAGGAATTTAAATATATATGTAACATGTGATCCAACAAGCATCCTTAACTCCTCAGTATCTTCCCAAAAATGATAGTATATACTTGCACAAAAGTTCACAAATATCTATAGCAGCTTCAGCCATAATTGAAAAAATCTGGGAACAATCTTCAGCTGAGAAACAAATGAATTTTACTATATCCCCTTGAATATTACTCAGCAGTGAAAGAGAACAAGCTAGTGAGCTCTGAGTATGAATGATCAAGTGTATTTTGCTTGAGAGCTAAGAACAGTTCACAGAAGCTATACATACTGCACAGTTCCACTCATGTGACACTCTGAAAAAGGAAAAAGCAAAGGGAAGAAAACAATTGGTGATTAAAAACTTAGAGGGAAAATTATCAATAAAGATATAGCTCTGGAGAATTTTGAGCATGGTGTGGCAATTGCCGTTGTAGATAATCAATGAGTTTGCCCAATCTCATGAAATTGTATGCTACAACAAGTAAATTTAAATGTTCAGAAATGATGTGGTAAGAAAGCTGAAATGCAGACTAGAAATTGACTCTTAAATATATTACAAATGATTAGCATAACCACACTGAAAAGGGTGAAGAAAAAAATGACTTAAATTTTGGAAAACTTTTTTTGACAGAATACTGTAAACCCAAGAGAAAATTAGCCATATACAAACTCGGTACTCTAATTCATGGGTCAGAAAACTATAAGTATGCTTTTATTAACCCAGCTGTGTTTCTGTATCATTTATTATAAAGCTGAGTAGTTTTAATGGAGGCTGTGTGGCCTGAAAAACCTTAAGTGTTTGTTCTCTGTTCCTTTAAGGTGAAGTTGGCAAACTTCTGCTCTAGTTGATAAAATTGTTTCTCAAAAGGGTTGAACAAATAAATGTATAGTATGTACATTAGGTTTTATCACTGTTGAAGAAGTTCTAAATACAGCATGGGGAAAGCAAGAATGAACTCCTATGCTGGATGAAAGTAGATGCTATTGTTGTAAAGGTGTGAGTGAGGGGGGGTGGAGAGGGAGAGACAAAGACAGTTTAATATAGGGATGCATACCTATCTACATGTTGAGGTTGCCCAGATCTTGGTTTTTAAATAACAGTCTTGAAAAAGTGAGTCAGGGATCCTTGATAAATGGTTGATTTGAGGATCAAACTAGAGTTGATACAAAGGATCCTGAAACATCTTAAAATTTTAGAAAGTAAAAACTTCAAAAGGGTGTGGAGATGGCTGAGCTTGGTGGCATAAAGCCTTTAATCCCAGCATCCGAGAAGCAGAGGCAGGCAGATCTCATTAATTCAACAGTAGCCTGCAGAGTTAGTTCCTGGACAGCCAGGGCTACATAGAGAGTCAGACCACCCCCAAAGAAGATGCTTAATGTCAAGTTTCTTCTTACTGTAGATGTCAACTAACACAGAGACACATAACTGGACAATGTGCAGAGAGAGCCTTTGTATCACTCAGCCCTAAATGGGATGTCTTTGTCAAAGTCCTCATCTCATGGCCCAGGAATCTATGTGGAAGAGAACACAGAAAGAGTTTAGGAGCCAGAGATGATGAATGACTCAAAGGAAACAGTGCCATCCAGACATGATAGGAGTGATACACACATGAACTCACAGAAACTGTTACAGCATACACAAGACCTGTACAGGTTCAAACCAGACAAAATCCTAGCATGGAGAAGAAAAAGTAGACAAAAAGTCCCATCCTTCATGGTTATGATTTCTATTGTTATGACAAATACCATGCCCCAAAAGCAAGTTGGGGAGAAAAGGGTTTATTTGGCTTACACTTCCAAAGCTCTGTCTATCACTGAAGGAATTCAGGACAGGAACTCAAGCGGGACAGGAACCTGGAAGCAGGAGCTGATTCAGAGGCCATAGAGGAGTACTGCTTACTGGCTTGTTCAGCTTGCTTTCTTATAGAACCCAGGACCACCAGCTCAGTGATGGCATCAACCACATGGGCTGGTCCCTCTCTTATTAATCACTAGTTGAGAAAATGCCTTACAGTTGGATCTCATGGAGGCATTTCCTCAACTGAGGCTCCTTCCTCTCTTAGGACTCTAGCTTGTGTCAAGATGACACACAAACCCAGCCAGTACACTGTCCTTAAACAATAAGCTATTTGCAGTTGATATCCGCTGGGAAAGGAACAATCTGTTTTCTCCAATGGAGTGACAGTGGGTATCTTAATCACACTCCAAGGCAAGGTCCCATACTAGTGTTGGGGTTTAGGAATTGTCACTTAAGCTAAATAAACATTGATCTCAGTTAAGTAAGAATAGTTTATTGCACACACACAATAAACCTGGACTTGCAGGACTGCAAAAAGGACTTGGGAGCCTAACTATAGTATTAGTCTGCTCTCAGAGTAGACTTTTTATAGGAGAAACCACATTCAAAAATTTAAGGGGCAAGGAGGAGAGCAGTTGGCTTCCTAGGCAAAGTATCATTAGCTAACCTTTAAACTGACTGGTCCTGAATAAGGTGAGAGTGGTGGTGGATAGGTGATGAACAGGGGAATCAGAATAGTGAGATAACAGAGCATGAGTATTATAATCATAACTTTTGACTTATTAGTACCATTCTTCAGTGTCAGCCACAAAACCCTCAGTGAGCTCATATGTAGGTGTAGGAAGTGCTGCTGGATGGCCAGCTCTGACTTAAGACATTTTAGACATAGAGTTCATATTGACCTTTGATTTGATGGGTCCTACATAAAGCTTTGTGGAATTTCTTAAGATTAACAAACCTCATACAGAACATTCAGAAAGTATGGAAGAAAACAAGGTATGTGGTCAGCATGTCCTTGAACCAAGTCACTTCTCTGTGTTAGTGACTGGCAGGCATGTTACAGCAACAATATGCAATGGCTACAGCTGAGGGGAGGAAGGTCAGACTAGAACACCAGGACAACACAAAATGCAGTTTAGGGTTTTGTGGTTTGGCACCTTTTATTTTATTGCTTTTTAAAAATTTATTTGATTTTTCCTTTTTTTTATTTGATTGATTTTTTAAAAAATTTATTTGTTTATTTTTCTTTCTTAGAGAACATGAAGTTGGGTGGGTAGTAAGGAGGTGGGGAGGATGTGGAAGGAGTTGGTGGACAGCAAAGAAAATGATCAAAATATACTGTATGAAAAAATGTGCACCTGAAAAACTGCAAAAGCCAGAGGAACAGGGAGTTTGCTCTAAGATTGTGTTTCCTAGCAATATCAGAAGCTACACTTACAAATTCTTACCAACATGTCTGCCTAAATATGAGCTAAACACGGGGAAAGCCTACAAGGCCTCTACCTCAAATAAAGAACTACAGGAAACTAAGGAATGTGGAAAACAGAAGATGTCTTCCCTGAGGAAGAGCATACCAGTCAAGTGCTCAGCCCTGAAAACATACATAGACACTGTTGAGACTGAGCAGGTTGAATTTATATATTTAAGAATACATATGTGTGTGTGTTTGTGTGTATATATGTAACAATGACTAATGAAAAAGAGACCATGAATTTGCAAAAGATCAAGGAGGAATATATGGAAGAGTTTGGAGCAGGAAGGGGTATAGTTATATTACTATCTGAAAGAAAGAAATTATTTTAAATATAAATTACCAAAGATAATTGTAAAACAAATTAATTATCAAAGCATTAAAACACATTATTAAATCAAATAAAGAGCAATCTTCACCCTTCTGGAATAATGTTTGTGGGAAAGATGTAAGGAAATGAAAAGTAGACTATATAATAGATTTGTAACTTTAATTTTTTAATCTTATTTTTTAATGATGGTTCTTAAACTTCCCTTGTAGCCCACCACCCACCAGAGGTAGTGGAGAAGAAAGGATATGGGGGAAGTGGAACTTTTTAGAAAGGTTCTTTGGAGCAAATCCTGTCTGTGTTGTCTGGAAATCAGCAGTTCAGTTCACAGGATAGCAGCGGCAGCTTGATCCACTCACAAACACCACACAGATACATCAGCAGTCCAGTTCAGTACAGTCAGGTTAGCAACAGAGGTGACATGACCTAGCAGAGACAGCCAGGCCTCAGTCTCAGTTCAGTCAGCAGGAGAGACCGGGAGGGACACCAGGAGTTCTCTGCTGTGCCTCTCTCAGGGAAGCGAAGATCAGCAAAGACTCGAGATACACGAGCATTGTACAGCTATAAGCAGGCCTGGCTCAGCCTCCATCACTCTGTGTAGACCTATTTATACCCTCCAAAAATCATGTGTCCTCCACATGCCTAGCCTCAGCACAGCTCTTGTCTTGCCTCAGCACGTGCCTTCAATGAGCTCAAGTCCACAGAAGGGGCAAGAAACTGAAGCACACCACCAGAAGATTTTTGGTGCATTTCTCCCTTATGGAGTCCAAACAAATGCAGCTCAATACATGTGTGTCTTTAGCAAAGAATCCTTCATCACATGTCCTTTCACATGCTTGCTTTAACAGAACATCTTCTCTCCTGTGTCTGCTTCAGCCAAATGTTTCTTCAGGAGTTGGCCTTAGCCTTTAACACCTGTGTCCACTTTAACAAAATGTTCCTTCATGTGTTTGCCCCAGCAAATCACCATCCAACCAACTTTCCAAAGAACCCTCAAGTTTCCACGTCATAGATTAGTTACTGATGAGTATGAGAAGAAAAGAAAGCAAATTCTATTTCCTTTTTGCGATCTCTCTCCTTTACCAGCAAATATTGCACTGATGCCAAATACAGTGTAGTTTTTGGTCCTGGGAACTACTGAAGCCTAAGTCCTGGAGCAGAATAAGATTGTAACATCCATCAAACAGTGAACAAGACTATTTTTGTACTTTTATTTCTCAGCATGTATGAGTATGCCTTTGGATCGTATTGTGTTAAAACATTTCGTTTCGTTTGCTGTTTGAGATACTGACTTGGATTTCAAAAATTGTTAAATGTGTTTGGTTTTAGATTAGGAAAGAATTTACAACAATTTCTGAAATGTCCTTAAATATTATTCTGCTATTTTGTACTATGTATTTATGCAAAGTCACTTACTTAGTGTTGATGATAAAAAATCAAATTATCAATAAAACCTGAAAACAACACTGATGCTCTACATCCTGCCACATCAAATATTCAGGTAAGATTTCATTGTTTATGTAAAAACTAGCAGGCACGTGCATTTTATCAGTAATAAACAGTCAAATGTAAAGTAAAATTCTTTGTTTTTAATCATCAAATACTAAACAAAAGAGGATAGTTAATGTCAAGGAGCCACAGAAACCAACTGGAAAGGATTCCTAATGCACAGAGTAAGAACTATTTGAACAAAAAATACTTATAACTCAAAGAAGTAATGAAGTTATCTTTGAGTCTATACAGAGGACAATTCATATTCATATAGAAGGAAAGTTATAGTGAAGAAATCTAAGAGCTACCACATTAAGCAAATTATTAGGTTTAATATCACCAGGAATAGGACAAGTGCCCCCTCAAACAGTACACCGAGGACACATCACCATTGCAATGTTCTTCTCACTAATACATATCTCCAGTCTCATTATGTAAAAGCTAGACAAAACAAAATGGACAATTTAGCAACTAACTAATGAACACTGCCCAAAGTGTGAAGTTATGGAAAGCAAGGGAAGAACCTGAAACTGTCATAGATTATAGAAGATGAGGGAGATACGACAACGAAATATAATGTGGAATTCATTTTATTTAAATGTATATATGTGTAAATGTGTATGAGCACATGTGTGTGCTCTAGAGGCCAGAAGTTAATGCTGGTGTTTTCCTCAATAGCTTAAGTTTTGAGATAGTCTCTTCACTGAACCTGGAGTTCACTGATTCAGCTAGACTTGCCAGTAACCCCTGGGAATCCTCCCATTCCTGTCTCTCCAGCATTGGGATTATAAGAACTGCCACCAATCACCCCTGGCTTTTCACCCGGTTGCTGGAGATCTGAACTTAGGTTCTTATACTTGCACAGCAAACACATTACCCACTGGGACATCACCTGAGACATTAACTTTTCTTTAAGAATGCAAAATTTTCACTATAGTATATCAAGGGTTTATTTTTACTTTTAGTTCCAGTGTATGGTCTGTAGTTATATAAGTTAATATAAGGAGATGAGATTTGGTAGATATACTGAGACTAGTGTTTATAACTTTTATAAATTGAAAATCATCTCAAAAATTTTAAATATATTTTTAAAAATAAAATATGGTCTCTTAGGAGCTGCATGTACTGTGGGTGGAATGTGCAGTAATTAGCTTGTTGCAGGTTTGGCCTAAGGTGGACATCTATGGAAAAGATACTGCTAGGAATGCTTTGGGGAAGACTCTGTAACACACTTCTTGCTTTAAAGGACATTGCTGGTGCTGCTGAGCTGTCTTTGAATACTATGTATTTGTGAGAGGTTGATACATATAGATGTTAGAGGATATCTCTTCTTAATTATAGAGTCATACAGATGTACAAGCTTCAGGGCCTTTTTCTCTGTGTCCCCAGGGTCGTTATGGTTGCTGTCGTTTTCTGCGAGATGGATATAAAACTCCTAAAGAGGTATGATTTTTCACCACAGGGAAATAGGGCAGAATTGTTCTTAATCTTTGTAGCCTTATTCAGAGATAAGTTACCTCACTTGTGGAATTTTTGCAGATCATTAAATAAGTGATGTTTGCTGTATTTGTTGGGCTTTGCTGCCAAGCTCTGACATTGATGGTAAATAAATTAACAGTAAGATGTCAAAAAGAGTATAAAAAGGAAAGGCAGTCTTTCAGTTGGTTAATGTGGGCACAAGTTTTAAACACAAACAGTATTTGTATAATCTCCAACCCCCACTCCAATATTTAATCAATACAAAGGGAAATGCATCTTTCCATCAGTACATCATAGTCTGTCATAGTCCATTTTCTGTTGTCAATGACAAAGTACCACAGACTGAGTTGTAAAATGGTGTACCTGGGATCACACTTCTGTAGGTACAAAATGAAGGG
This sequence comes from Arvicanthis niloticus, assembly GCF_011762505.2. NCBI lineage: Eukaryota > Metazoa > Chordata > Mammalia > Rodentia > Muridae > Arvicanthis > Arvicanthis niloticus. Next base: position 56,129,680 of record NC_047679.1, on the reverse strand, counting down.
GTCCACATCTGATGATTACCTTCTTACTGACAGAGTCCCAAGTGTAGTTCAAGTACCTCATGGCAAGAGACAGAAAGCATTAGTGTGCCTCTTCTGGTCTCTCTCCTGACAAAGCCCTAGGTTCAGTCTCTACTCTAATGGCCTCATTGAATCCTGAGTGTAGCTTTAGGGAAGAACCTATAATACTCTTTTTGCTTGAAAAGATATTGCTGTGGCTGCGGCTGCGGCTGCCACTGCTGCTGTTTTCCAGTACTGTGTCCATGATGGTGAGAGATTGATAGATGAGATGTTTGAGGATGTGGTTCTGCTTAATTATAAATTAGTTAATCAGGGCAATGGTCCTTCTTATCCCCAAACCAGTAGTTGGAAGTTTCTCCTGTAAGGCCCCCACGAAGGGAGGACCTCACCCAAGCCTCGGGAATTCGCAGCCACCCATTAACTCACACGACACCAAACTTGATGTAATCAGCAAGAGGTATATTTAATCAGTATACTGAGGTCAAGACCCATGACCCACGCAGGGGCAGTGGGGTCTGACCCCGGGGCTTTGGAGACAGAGAGAATTTAAAGCCAAAAACCACAACTCAGGGGGGAAACCACAACCCAGGGGGAGTGAAAAGGGGTTATTGGAGAGCACCTGTGGAAAGTCCCAGCCCATTATTCAGTTTGTGATAGGGTGCAAGGAAGAGTCATGGGGGAACATTTTGTATAGACTATTCTCTAAGAGCCTGTATGTAATCAGCCATCTATCTTGTGGTCAGCCAAGTTCCTGAAACACAGAGCTCACGACCAAGCTGACCTGTACTCTTGGTTCTGCTTGCCTGTTAGGAGTTTTTGAAAATTCTTAACCCTTTCACTTCATAGAGCACTTGCTGGGACAGGGGGAGTATGAGTATGTACTTACTGCCTTTCCTGATGCTGTCTTTGAAACAAATGGTTTGCAGTAAAACTCCTATTATAATACTTCTAAACTAAGGATACATATCTAATCTCTGAGTGACAGAACAGACTTTGCTTATTTTTGTTCAGGATCCCAATCGCCTATATTATGAACCAGCTGAGCTGAAGCTATTTGAAAACATTGAATGTGAATGGCCATTGTTCTGGACATACTTTATCCTTGATGGGATCTTCAGTGGCAACATGGAACAGGTAATGAGTTAGGAGAAGAGCTCTTAGCAAGCTGCTCTTGTATTTTCATTTGATTAATGACTGTATCTGTTTTTACTGGCTAAATGGGAGTCTTTCTACTAGGGAAGAGATGAAGTTGTCTCCCAGAGATTCATAGCTGATAGGAGTGAATTAAGAGTTGGGAGACTCAGATTGTCTTTTTTTTTTTTTCTTCTTCTTCTTCAGCCCTGGCCATTGAGTAATCCAAGTGTTGTCATTAAGTTCTTCAGTTTCATTGTCTCTGTAGGTGAGGAAAAATTTTAAAATTTAAAATTATCAAGTAAGGATGTTAAAGTAGTTACACCGATTTCATCATTACATGGTGTGTGTGTACATATACATTACACCATACCCCACACATTTATATATTAAAAATAATTTTTAGTGTAGTGTCACATGTTTGTAATCCTAGAACTCAGAGGCTGGGGTAGGCAGTTTATGAGTTTGAGGCCAGTGTATGTTACATAGCAAGATTATCTCAAATAATATTTCTAAAAAAGATATCCCTAGGTGATACAGAGATGGTTAACAGCACTTGTTGCTTGTCCAGAGGACCTGGGTTCCATTCTTAGCACCTACATGGCAGCTCACAAACAATTGTTAACTCCATTTCCAGGGGATGGATCCAAAGCCACCTTCTAACCCCTGTGGGGTAGCAGGCACCCATGTTGTTCATATGCATATATGCAGGCAAAATACTCATACACATAAAATAAAAATAAATAAGTCTTTTAAAAAGATATTTCCCAAAATTTTTGAGTATTCACAAATAAAGATATGTTGTAAGTTCAAAATACAGTCAGTTCTGCTATAAAGAAACATCATCCCTTAAAAAATAACCATGCGCCAGGCAGTGGTGGTGCACACCTTTAATCCCAGCACTTGGATTAAGAGGCAGGCGGATTTCTGAGTTCGAGGCCAGCCTGGTCTACAGAGTGAGTTCCAGGACAGCCAGGGCTACACAGAGAAACTCTGTCTTGAAAAACAAAACAAAAACAAAAAAAAACATGCAATGGATATTCAAGAATTGGGAAATGGGATAAGGAGCACGGCACTAAAATGTGTGCATGGCTGAGAGTGTAGTGATGCACACCTTTAATCACAGAACTAGAAAGAGGTGTGTGGGGCTCTGAGTTTGAGGTCATCTTGCTATAGCCAGTTTTAGTCGAACCAAAACTTATAGTAAGACCTTGTCTCAATAAATAAATTGTCTGTTCAAATACTTGTAACAATAGGCCTGATGGATTTACCATGAAGAAGACCCAAATGTTTTACTTTCTTCCTACTAGTTTACCTGGCTGGCCATCTGCCTGTATGTAAGAGGAATGAAACAAAAGAGAAATAAAATTAAATTAAATGATAGGAACCAGAGGGGAAAACACAAAGTAGGAGAAAAACATTAGACTGTGCCAAGAGAAAAGGGAGTCAGTTAGAGAGGAAGGTACACAGCTTGCAAACCAGTTCAGCTGTTCAGAGGCTCGTAGCTTATAAGTTAGGATGTATCTAAAGAAAGGTCTTATACAGTTAGATGGAACACGGAAACAACAGATGTGGACTCCTACAGTTAATTAGACTTCTTAGGTGTGTACATGTCTAATTTTAGACCGTTTAGTTTAACAGAGTATGTTCTCAGGAAAAAAATTGCTTGTAAGCAAACATGAAATTTATGTTACACTCTGCAGAGGGCAAAAAGGTCCTTGTGTACATAGATAAGTGTTGGTGCCCTTTTATAAAAAATATTTTATTGGTTTTTGATACCTCTGCCTTCCTTCCAAACCCCCAACACTAGGTAAGAGAGTTTCAGAGGCCTACTCCTCCTGGGGTATGAGCTGAGATGAACACAGAGTTGGACAAAGACCAAAGACTAATGATTTAAATGGCCTTGTAACTCTCTCCTACTGTTTTGAGGACCAGAAGCTGATGGGCTCTGGAAACTTAACTCTTTCTTACTGTTTTGTGCTAATAAGTGGTTTCTTACTCTGTAACTCTTTTACTATTTGTGCTTTAATAAACACTGGTTTCTTACTATTTGTCCTTTCATAAGTGTTGGTTTTTTACTCTGTAACTCTCTTACTATTTGTCCTTTCTTACTCTATCTCTGTTGCTTAAGGGCCTCTCTCTGGCCATGCAAGAGGCTTAGACTAGTTAAACTCTTTGTGAACCAGAAGAAAAGAAAGAAAATCTTTTACATAGGCAATACACACAGATACACATGAACTCATATATGCACACATTCTGGTTGGGCCCAATTACATCAGCTCCACATACTTACTGATATATATGTAAATACATGCATATAGTTGAACAGACATATACATATATACATTTGAATGGATGGGGCAGAGCCCCCCAAGCTACCACCTTATTTTTTCTCTCTGGCCTTTTTATACCTTCTCAGACAAAAGTTCTTTAGAAAATTACCTCATAGATAAAATGTTACACAAAAGGAGAGTTACAGAAGGATGTTGATAGTCAACAGTGTTTCAATATATATCATAAGTTCTAAGCAACAGTTTTATATGGCCTCACTTTAGCATAGTAAACACCTATGGCTTCATCCTTCCCTAAGGCCTAGAATGAATGTTTTTTTCTTGATTACAAATTTGTCCAAAGCCCATTTCTCTTTTTAGTGTAGTTGTGAAAGTTCGTTGTATTCTTTATTATGCAGCCTTTACTTACTATTGAGAAGTGGGCATATTGTATTCTTGAAGATTCTAACTTTATTGTATCATTTTGGCAAAGCAATTAAAACCATCTCTTAAACTTTTCTTCCTAAAATTATTTGAATCAAATCAGGAATTCTATAAAAGCATTAATTCATCTAAACAGCATTAATTCATGAAAGTTAATTTTTATGTTGATCTGTAGGAAATCTGCTCAATGGGGTGGACTGATACCCAGGAATCCTTAGGCTATGTAATAATGATAGTAAAGGCATATCAATAGCAAGAAGTAGGTCATGCAAAACGTGGACCATCTTCAGGAAACTCACCTGTTAGCCTTAGCCTATCCTAGATGGCTCCTGACAGGAGAAAAAGAAGGTTAGAGGGGAAAGGGGACATAGATCTCTTTAGACTACTTCCTGCTGGTTAAGGATATTAAGTTTATTAGGGCAAGTCCAATCTTTGTAGTCAGGATATCTCCAACTTGTTCTGGTCTCTTGGTTCATGAACATTTGACAAACTGCAGCAACAGCAACCAGGAACAGCAGCTGCCTCGGAGTGTCCCAGTCTGTCTCAGGGCTCTGGTATTTATACCCTCTGAAGAGTTCCCAGAATTCCAAATGTAAACTATCAGCAGCTGGCAAAACCATGCTGCTGCTAGTGCATGAGGCAAATCATAATCACCTGTGAATCAGCTGCTTCTCCCACACCTGGGATTAAAAAACCATATTCATATAACATAACCGGGTTCTTCAAAAATCACTACTTTCCCCCCTTTTAGTTAGAAAAAAGTGGCTTTTCTCTAACATCAATAAATTATATACAATAAGAACAATTATGAGAACTATCAGGTAAGAATTGTATTTACAATGCCCAGTCCATATGTACTTGGCAATCTTGGAGAAAGTAGTCCACTAACTATCCAATCCTGATGAGTCCAAAGTTTTGTATCTAAATCACTTTCATAATTTCTTCTATCAAACTATAAACATCTTTTTAAACCCTAAAGCATTTCCTTATATTCTAAACAACCTAAACTTTTATGTCTTTAATCTTTAATAAGGAAGACTGTAAGACTATAACTATATAGTCTTCAACTCCATCAGAGACATGAGAAAGACAAAATTTTACTTGAGTAAACAGGAAATTCAGAGCAAGCAGCTTCCAAAACTGTAGGAGTTCTTCGGTACCCAGCATCTTCTTGGAAGTGGATTGGGGGTGCTGCCAGGAGCAGATGTGTCTCTTTGTGAGAAAAGCCTTTTTAAATCAACTTAAATGCCATATTCTCTAGATCTCTGAAGTGTTTGCAGACAACCTATCTACCCCAGTATAGCTTAACAGCCAAACATTGTTTCTAGCCATTTGCTATCTGTTTAAAGCTTATTTCTGTAATTAACTAAACTAGTACCTAACAAGACAACAAAGTAAGATTATTTATAGGTGACTAAATACTTCCTAAGTTGCATTTCTAATTATCCTAAACAGTTTTCAATAGTATCTTTCATAAGACTAGAACTTTGTTACATTTTAAAATGAATTTCGTATGTACAATACATTAAGCAAGAGTTGAACAAAATAAGCCTAAATTTTTACCAATAATACAATAATCCATGCCAATTAAAATACTTAAGAGTAGTAGATTCAATAATCTACCTTTTATCCTATCATACTGTATACTTCTTGCTGCTGAGCCTCAAGCTAGGGCCCCAAAGCCGATTTCTGATAGCAAAAGATTATATAGTATATCCCTTCTGTCCCTGCACTCACTTCAACAGCACCCCTTACCACAGCATCTACAAACCCTGGGAAGCCTCAGCTTTCTTAGTGAGAACCCATTGCTCCCAGAAAGGGCTCATTAAGTGTCTCTGGCACAAAGTACTCTATTTCTCAGACTTAACACACAGGTCATTTTGAGCTCTGAGATTTTAAGCAGCCTGATTACAATTTCTTTTCAAATGACCAAATTTACTGCAATTGAAGCACTGGGCATTTTGATATAAAAGACCTTGTGCAGCTACTGGGAAAGGTAATGGTAGTAATCTTGTAACCCCAGGCCGCCCCTCCAGTCAAGTTGATTCGAAAGATAAGCACCAGCACCAGAGAAGCCAGGAAAAGTTAAACTCACAGCTGGTGTTCCCTAAGGGAGAAGATATTTGGCTGTTCTCCCAGAGTGCTGGGGGAAAATGTAGTTTACAGCCTGGTAATCCTTTGCTACCTGTTGAGCCAGGCTCCTCCCGTATCACCCAGAATATTATGTTTGTTTATCCCAGACGCCTAAAACCTTGAGCAGTACTTCTAGGCCATAAAAACTCATCACTGTGAGAGATGTCACTTGTAATTTATAACAGCCTCCGTGACTTCTGTGTTATTATGTTCATTTCTATTACTCTCCTTAGACCCTTATCTTGAGCATTGTTTCTGAAGTCAAGAAGAAGCCATATTTCAGATAACGCCATACGTCCTTTGTAAAGAATTTCGGTGTGAACGAGTCTTTAAGCTTTATTGTACTCACATGGCTGAGTTAACTATTACTTGAATTTTTCCAAAATTGGGCTGTATTTAAATACAGCTAAAGTAAAATGATCTGGGTCAGACTTAAGAAGTCCTGACCCAGGACTGGTTACCAAAATTGAGCTAATCCTAGTTTCATTCTTACCTCACTCACCCTGATCATTTTTTGCTGCCTGTCTTAAAGCCTCCAGGAACCCCTCCACAATACTCAAACTGTACGCCAATCTATTAAACACATTTGAACACATTTGTGACTTCATCAATATCCTATTTATACCAGGAACAGCTGGGATGAAGCTGTTGTGTTAAAGAACTATGTACTATGTTTTCTGCCATAAATTACAGGGTTTTGTTTTTGTTTTGTGTGTATGTGTGTGTTTTTTTTTTTTTTTACTTCTTATGAGCTCAAGGCCTTGTATATGCATATGCTAGGCCCACTAAGCTGTATCCTGACCCTTCCCTCTTTTATAGTTTAATGTATTATTATATTTCAGCAAAATGTTAAGTAAATAACATAAACCTGACTATAACAACAGCCAAATCTAGAGAGGAGATATGACAAGGGTAATTGGAAGGTATGTATGAGCAAAGTATAATCATATATACATATGAAATGTCATAATAAAAACCATTATTTTATATACTAATTAATAAAAGTAATTCATAAAAATGTCATTGTACAATCTTAGTCGATGGTCTTGAGAGATTTCTCGGTGGTTATTGCTCTTGCAGAAGACCAAACTTCAGATTCCAGCACCCACATCAGACAGCCCATAACCAGTGGCAACTCCACTTCCAGGGGATGCTAGGCCTCAGCAGGCACACACACACACACACACACACACACAGAGGCACATGTGCACATACATGCAAAAACACACAGATGTGTACATGCATAAATAAAAATAAAACTTAAAAAGAAGTAAAATAAGAGCCAAGTTAAGGACTGGTGCTCTTAATCATAATGCATAGTGGCACATGTCTTTAATCCTAGCATATGGGAGGCAGAAGCAGAGCTCTGAGAGTTTGAGGCCAGCCTGGTGTACAGCATGAGTTCCAGGACAGTCAGAACTACATGGTGTGACCCTGTTTTGAATACAAAACAAAAGCAAACAAATACAAAAACAAAAAAGCATCATTTAAAACTTATTTTAATTGAAATAGAATTGCACCACTTTCCCCATATCCTTTCCTTCCACAAACCCCTCCCAGTTTCTGTCTCTCAAGCCTTATCCACCTACTCTCAAGTTGATAGTGTCTTTTAAACAATACATGTTTACAAACAAAAGCCAGGGGACTGGAGAGATGGATGCTCTTCCAGAGGACTCAGGTTCAATTCCCAGCACCCACATGGCAACTCACAATTGTCTGTACCTCCAGTTCCAGGAGATATGACATCCTCACACAGACATACATGCAAGGAAACCACCAATGCACATAAAAAATAAAAATGTACCATTAAATTTTAATTAAAAATCCTTTGTAAACTAAGTGCTTATTAGTAAACTACAAGTTCGGAACCTCTTTGAACCTAATCTTTATGTTAAAGGACTTCAATTACCCACACCTACTACGATGAAACTCAAATTAAATGCATTAAAATATGCAAAATTTTCATGATACATTTAATGAGTACCTGCTTTAGTTAGGATGCTACTGCTGTGACAAAACACCATGACTAATGGAACTTAGGGAGGAAAGGGTTTATTTGTTTCTGTATCCTGAACCACAGTGTATCGAGGGAAGCCAAGGCAGGAACTCAAACCCATTAGGAACCTGGAAGCAGAAGCTGATGCAGAGGCTATGGAGGAGTACTGCTTACTGGCTTGCTCCTCATGGCTTGCTAAGCCTGTTTTCTCATAGAACCAGTGTAGGGGTCTTGGAGTCAGGACAGAACACACCCAGACACAAAATTTTTAGCACAAAGGAGCAGTGTTTTTACAGGAGTGGTTTATAAAGAGAGAAAAGGGGAAGTCTGTGTTAGGATGAGTTGGTGTGCCCTGATTGGACATGTTAGCCAGTATAGCCAAATAATAAAATTTGATTGTTAGACCTTGTCATTTTGATACTTGGACCTCGTTGATCAATCTCAGGAATGAGTCGGTGGCTAAATAAGGGAATGTACGTTGGGGGCTAGCTTTAGGAAAGTAATCTAACAGTTTAGCAAGAGAGAGGGAAAGGGGAAGACAAGACCTGCCAGTGTCATTGTTGCAATGCTTGAGCCTGTTAAAAAGCCCTTTACCCAGGACCACCACCCTAGGCATGGCACCACCTGCAATGGGCTGGGCTTTCCCCTGTTTATCACTGACTAAGAAAGTGCTTTACAGGCTTGCCTGTAGCCTAATCTTATGGAGGTATTTTTTCCCACTGAGGCTCCCTCCTCTCAGATGATTCTAGTGTATGTCAAGTTGACACAGCACCGTTCCCCGTTTCCTCTCCTTTTTACTTGGTTAAAGAAGCTCTGTGGTAATAGTACCTTCTTTGGCTATATCCTTCTGCTATGATTCCCATATAAAGTCTCTAAAATTTTGGTTTTCTACTTTTCCCTTTTTTTTTTTTTTGCAGGTTCAAGAATATAGAGAGGCTCTTGATGGGGTCCTCATCAAGGGCAAAAATGGAGTCCCGCTTCTTCCAGAGCTGTACAGTGTTCCTCCTGACAGGGTTGGTTGGATAGTGCTGGACTATTGACAGGGAAGGAGCCATGTTTATATAATACTGACTTATCTGAGTCACATAGTGTTTGTGACTTTGAATCTTGTGACTTTAATATTATAAAGTTTTGGTTCTCAGAGTAGGACAACAAAAATACGATTTTATTCCTTCAGAAATAAATTGTTAAAGCAGTCTCAATTATGCTGTTGTGTACAATGAGATGTAAATGAAAGCAGATATCAATTCTGAGAATGATGTAGAGATCAGTAGGTAGAACCAGAGTGATGTCATATGTCAGCTTGTTATCTTCTGATGCCAGTAATCTGAGATGGCTGGTGTAAATCAGACTTAGAAAAATGAAACATGCTGTCTTTGTTTCCCATTGTAAAGGAGAATTAGACATGGTAGAAATACAGTTTTACATTCTGTTGGGGATTTGGAGAATAAGTTGCTATCAGCATCCAGTGTTGCCTGAAAATTTATTATGGGTAGGTTTCATCCACCCCTACTACACATATTCAGTCTGCATTTTCATAAGATTCTTGGGTGATTCGTTCACATATGTAGCTTGAGCACTGTCCTACTTAACTTTTCAATCCTATAAATGATAAATCACAACTTAGTCTTTTATCATCTAGTGTCTTAAGCTTTCTAGTATTGCCTCTCATTTGACCTCTTTATCTCATCATTTAGGTTGATGAAGAATATCAAAATCCTCACACTGTGGATCGAGTCCCCATGGGAAAATTGCCTCACATGTGGGGTCAGTCTCTATACATTTTAGGAAGCTTGATGGCAGAGGTAAGGGAAGACTTCAACGATATCCTACCTTTTGTTTGTTTGGTTGGTTGTTTACCATAGTCACCATAATAATCAGATTTGCAATGAACTCACTAAATTCAGAGAATTTCTTCATCCTTTTATACTTTGACTTAATTACAGCTTTTCCTCTAGCTCTTAAGCATGGGGATATGCCCATTGCTTGACAAAAATCTCTTGCTCCCTGGCAACTGTCTATTCTGCTGCCCATAGCTTCCTACTTGGGCATTATACTTGGTGCTGTTCAGGAGTCAAGTTGCACATCCAGTTACGATTAGTGATTATTGGTGATATATTAATTGCCAACTTTCCTAAGTACCATAAGATTTCATTCCTTAATTCAATTATGTAATCATTTGGGGGGTACTTTGACTATGGTCTTTCAGTTTTATTAGTTAACGGGTTTTTGTTGTTCTTGTGTTTTTTGTTTTTTTTTTTTACTTCTTGTTTTTGTTGTTCTTGTGTTTTTTGTTTTTGTTTTTTACTTCTTGGTGAGGAGCTCCCGAAGTATTCTTTATATCAAATTCTGTTAAGACAGCTCTTAGTGAGGTACTATTTTGTATTCAGTTTGGAGGGGCATGGCATTTTGAGCCTACATAGAAGGATATTTCTCCTAAAAAAAAAGTTTTCTAGTCCTTTCTAGTCCCTATTTTCAACACTGTTGGTTATTTTTTAAAAGACAGTGTCTTGCTATATAGCAGTAGCTGGTCTTGAACTTGCCACATAGACCAAGCTGTCTTGAACTTGTAGTGATCATTCTGTGTCTGTTTCCTGAGTTCTGGGATTACAAGTGTGTTCCATTACACCTGACATCGTTGTTTTGATATGAGAATTCCAAGTTCTTGGAGAATCTAGTTTGTAATTTAGCTGGCATTTCTGAGTAAGATGCTTACATGTTTATATGGCCATTTATTTTCTACAGCTGTGGGTTTTTTGTTTTGTTTTCTGTGGCCATGGCTGTTTGATAATCTTTAATTGACATGAGCTTGGATCTAGCAATAATGGGCATAATGCTTCAAAGTAATCCTTGTCCAGTAACTTTTTTGTCCAATAATAAATGAAATGGGGCAAAAAGGAAGGATTAAGTATTATTAAGGGGAGAGATGGGTGAGTTCATCTTATTTCACAACATATGGAAACTAAGTAAAAAGATTTCCTCTAGTCAAAAAGCACAGCAGGCACATGGACAAACAAGCAAACAATGCTTCTTATCAATTTTTACATTTAATATATTTTGAGAATTCCATGCATGTGTGCTACATTTATATTATTTTCACTCCTTGCTCCCTTTCACATACAGAGCCTGCCAAGTCCATTTAGTGTTGCTTATATGTATATTTAGGATTGACCACTTGGGATTGGATAACCTGTCAGGGGGTTCATTCCTGGAGAAGACTGCTGACTGCTTCTCCCTGTCTCAGCAGCCATTAATTGCCTATAGATCTTTGTCTAGAGTCCCTGAGATTTTCCCCATTCATGTTGCCATGTCTATTGGTGATCTTTATGCAGGTCTTACTTAGGTGACAGTGGTTTTTTTTTAATTTTATGCATGCAGCTTCCCTGTCATATACAGAAAATACAATATATTGCAGCAGATGTCCTGGTTCCCTAGCTCTTAAAATCCTTCTACTTGCCCTTCCATTATGTTCCCTGAGCCTTAGGTATAGGGGTATTGTAGATGTGTTGATAGGGGTTGGGTACCCCAAAGTCATTTGTTCTCTGCATTTTAACCATTTGTGGTTTTCTGTAATGGTCTCTATCTGCTGCAAAAAGAAGCTTCTTTGATGAGAGGTGAGAGCTACCTGTACCTGTGTGTATAAGGATAGGTACTTAGAATTCAGTTAGGAATTAATACTGGTTCAGGAAAATGGCAGGAGTAGGTTCTTCACTAAGTTTCATAACACCAACAGCCAGGGGTAATTGACTAGGTCTCCAGTATCAGGCATGAGTTCCCTCCTATTGGGCAGTCCAACTAGACAATCATTGGTTGCCTCTATGAGATAATTACAACTATTGGACCCTTGGGGATAACTTGCCATACTGGTCATAGGTTGTGGTTCATAGGTTTCACAACTGGCCAGGACTATTGCTTAGCACTTTTGGTCATTAGAAGTCTAATGATTAGGTGGGAAGTTTTCTGGTCGTTTCTGGTTTAATTCCTTCAAATTCTGTGTCTAAAGATATGGTGTCTTTAGCTATTAGATCTTACCTCCAAGTCATGTGAGGCAACCAAGGAAGATGACAGTAACCTACATTTGTACTGTTCTTTCTCTCTCTCTCTCTCTCTCTCTCTCTCTCTCTCTCTCTCTCTCTCTTTCTCTCTCTCTCTCTTTCTCTCTCTCTCTCTTTCTCTCTCTTTTTCTCTCTCTCTGTCTTTCTCTCTCTCTCTCAAACACACACATACATACTACATGCTTAAATAAACATAAAATGTTTCCCTGTGGTTTTTCCAAGCATCCTTAGTATTATTTATCCCTTTGCCATCCTTCTCCCTTTCCAGTTAAATCTTCCCACCCCATTTTCCCCATTTCTTTCTTTTTTAAGACATTAACTTTTTGCTCATTTGTCTGTCATACTATATAAATATATTCAGAGAAGGTAGTGAAATAACCAGAAATTTTCTATTTATTTATAATTTTATAACCTACTTTTCTTCCAAAAAATAAGGATTTGTGGCACCCACTAAATATAAACCAGACAAAATTAATTTGGAAATGAGTTCTGGGATTTCAAGCATTTTAATACAGGGCAAATGTTTATCTTCTTTCTGTAATTCCCCCTAAAATACTAACTCTACTTTTTTTAACAAAAGAAAGATTATTATTTTTAAAATTTATTTTATTATCTTTTTTACTTACTTATTTATATGTATGGATGCTTTGATACTACACACCATATGTGTACAGTGCCTGTGGAGGGAGAAGAGGCATCAGCTCATCTAAAACTGGTATTAGACAGCTGTGAGCTTCCAAGTTGGTGCTGGGAATGGAACCCAGGTCTTCTGGAATGCCAGTCTGCATACAGGGTGCTATCTGAGAGGATCCGGGGGGGGGGGGGGCTCTGACCCAGCTAGAGTAGCCAAAGGATTACAGCTATCTGAGAGGAAGCAAGAGCAAGGCGGGCTATTGGGCTTCTTCTGTGACCACAGCTTCCCTGGAGTCAGTGGCAGACAGTGGGATACAGCAGACAGCTAGGGGCCAATGTTGGGGTCATCAAGCAAGAAGTGGCTGAGGTCAGGCTCATATACCCAGCTAGTTGGGCCAGGTGAGGTCCAGCTTTGGGAGAAAAAACTCTTCCCTGAAGTGTTACAGCTCGTTAAGACAGGCACTCTCAGATGATCTTTGGTGAAATAACTCATGCACTTTGTTCCTTGCGGATAGGACATTATAAATCTATGGAGGTGGGTTGGGATCTAGAAGCAAATGTTTTCTATTGGCTTGATCTGAGATATTAGGGATGCCTCATCTGCATGTGAAAGGACTCCAGGTTTTGTTTCTATGTGACTGATTGTCACAGTTCTCTCAATGGGGTGTTGTCCAGGCCAGCTGGACAATCAAGTGGGACCCTTAGACCCTGTGGAGAGGACTGAGATTCGAGAGAAAATAAGGAGGCACAGCAAGTCAAGAAGTCTGATCAAGCTGGCAAAGATTTTTGTTCACACAGGTTCTATACTCTGAAAACAGGATATGGGAAGGGGTAGGAAAGGAAAGAGGGATTTGCAGGTGGAGGAAGCTAGCTGCAGCTGCAGGGCCTAAGTTATTCTCACAAAGCCTTTCCCTTACCAGGGGTTCTGAAAACATCTAGCAGGATGTTGTCTTAATCTAGAGATCAGGAGGAAGGGTTACTAAGGTGGGTTGCTATGAGGCCTTGTTTGAAGTTCTGAGAACTGACAAGTGAATCATGGAAGGTAAGCAGAAAGAATAGTAGGTAGGAGAGCCAAGAGTGAGTGTTTGCCGAGAGTAAGGCTTTGCCATGGCTTCCCATAGGGTGTCATGGTCATGTGTGACAGGACAGGAACTTGGTCAGGAATATATTTAAATACCTACTAGACATCTACTGTTCTCAATTATGAGAATTGCAGGAGTTTCTGAATCTGCTCTACCTTATCAGGTTTTCTGTCTGGTAGCACAGGTCCACTGACCCACACTGGAAGAGCAGCCAGTGCTCTTAACTGCAGAGCCATTTCTCCAGTATCCTAGCTTTGTTTTTTGAGGCTTATTAATTTTGTTTTTATGGGTTTTCTTCAGGGATTTTTAGCTCCTGGAGAAATTGATCCCCTGAATCGTAGGTTTTCTACTGTGCCAAAGCCAGATGTGGTGGTTCAAGGTATGTATTACTCTCAGAAACAGAAATATTATATTAAAGGTCTAATTAGGCAGAGATTTGAGGGCTTTGTGTTAGACTTCAAGTCTGTAACAAATTTGGTTTAGTTTAGTTTCAAAATTACTGTTAATAATAAATTAATGAAAGATTATCTCAGAGGATTATAAAATAATATTTGATATACCTCATTTCTGGGAATTCTTTTTGTTAAAATTTCATGACATTTGATTCTACTGGTTACTATTAGATTCTTTTTAACCACATTTTCTCTGCTTTTCCACTAGTATTCCTTTCTTTTCATAACCTCCTATGTCTTTACATCCTTTCTGCATTAGGCTGTTAGGCCTGCATCCCTCATAGTACATTTGCTTCTAATCATTATCTTACTAAGGAATATGTCTTAAAATTTTCCATATAGAATCAACTTAAATGTGAGAGTATCTACAGTATGCAAAACACTGAACTGAGTTCCCTAAACATTAAGAATCTAAGTCTTTGGCTGTGTGTAATAGTATATGTGTTTAATCCCAGCAGTGGTGAGCCAGAGGCAGGCAGATCACTGAATTCAATTCTAGCTTCTTCTATATCAGGAGTTCCAGGCTAGCCAACGATACACGGTGAGACTGTCTTAGGGTTTTTATTGCTGTGAAGAGACACCATGGCCAAGGCAACTCTCATAAAGGAAAACATTTAATTAGGGCTGGCTTACACTTCAGAGGTTTAGTCTATTATTGTCATGATGGGAAGCATGGCAGCGTGCAGTCAGACACGAAGCTACAGAGATAGCTCAGAGTTCTACATCCAGATCAGCAGGCAGCAGGAAGAGGAGAGAGACGGCATCTAGCTTAAGCTTCTGAAACCTCCAAGCCCACCTTCAGTGACACACTTCTTCCAACAAGGCCACACCTACTCCAAAAAGGCCGCACATCCAAATCCTATCAAATAACACCATGCCTTATGGGCCTATGGGAGCCATTTTTATTCAAAGTATCGCAGAGATCCTGTCTCAAAAAAATCCTACTCCGAATTCCAATGAATGAACTCTGTGTTAAACACAAAATACAGAAAGCTGGTCTCTTTCCTATCCTTCTTACTTCTTTCAAAAATGTTGCTATTTTTATCTTCCTTGTTTCTTTCAATATTTCCATTACCCTTGTTTTGAGAGTAGACATCTTGATGTGAATTTTCTTCAACATCACTCTTCAATATGGTGTTTAAGTCCTACTATGAAGATTCTTTAAGATGTTCTTAGTCACTTGGATTTCATGTAGATTCTGAATGGGAAATCAGCCTATTTTCTAAAGCTTCTTATACTTGATACTGTATGTGATCATATAGGTGTCTTTGCTTCTCATTGTTACTAGCAAATGTTATATAGAAACTATTATTCTTCATCCCCCATAAAAAGTCATGTTTTTCCTCTGAGGTTTAAACCTTCTTGCTATGTTGATCTATTTTTTTCTAATTCATATATTTATGACTTTGAAGCTCAACTCACAGTCTTCCTCCTCCTCCCAAAATTCTGTCATAAAACTAGATTTCAGCATTGGTGTGGATGCTATCTACTATTTTTATCCTTAACATTTTTGGGTATCCATGACACTAGTACCCTTTCTCTGTATCTTTAGTTTATATACCATGTCTCAGTTACTTTTCTATTTGCTGTGACAAAACACCATGACCAAGGCAGCTTATAATATGGAACATTTAATTTGGGGCTTGCAGTTCCAGAGGTAGAGTCCTTGACCACCATGACAGGAAATGTGGCAACAGGCCAGCAGATGTGATGCTGAAGCAGTAGCTGAAAGCTTCCATTCTTAAACCTCGAGGTTTGGCTCCTGCAGTTAGGAGCCAAAGATGGAGACAGAGAGGGAGACAGGGAGAGAGGGAGGGGTACAGGGAGGGGGGAGAGGGAAAGGGACAGGGAGAGAATATGAAGTAACTAGGAATGATGTGGGGCTTTTGCTACCTCTACTGAGACACTTCCTCTGAGGAAGCCATGTCTCTTAATCCTTCAGCTGAGGATTAAGCACTTAAATAAAGGCTATAGGGGCCCATGTCATTCAAACACCACACACACCAAGGGTCCAAACTTTTGGACCTTATGGGTGTGTCATTCTTGTGTTCTGCTAACAATGTATCTTGGTTTTCCCTCCCTTCTATTTGTCTCTAATTTTTCCTCATGTTTGATCATCTAAATATCACATTCACCATTGCATCATATTGTTGCTATATCCACCAGAACTATTATAGTTCAAGATCAATTGTATAGGCTACACTTTCTGATCTAAACCTACTAAAAGATATTATAGGAAAAAAATACATGATAAGCAGAGAGGTGGCATTGACTGTCCATAGTTTCCAACTATGCTTTCTGTTTGTTAGTTTTTATTCTTATTATTAGACAGCATTTTCATATTTTTTCAGCTGTGCCCTCTGTTTTCAACCTAATATTTGGACTGCTACATCATGCCAGACCGTGTTCATATTCTGATGTTTTTTCAGTTTCCCAACTCTTCCCACCCCTACAATCGTACCCATACTTGCTTCCTTTCTTTAGTCTCTGAAAAAGGTATTTATTTTCCTATTCACGACAAATTCCCCTTTTGGTACTTGATCTTATAATCTTCTTTACAAATAGTCTTTTTTTTTTTTTAACTATTTAGATTTCCCCATTCCAGTTTCTTTATCTATTGTTATATTAATCTCTATCTGGCTTTCAGATGTGGCTTCTTTTCACATTGATATTTCTGCCTCTTTATAGTCAATTAATTCTCCAGTTCTTTATAATGTGGTTTAATACTCTGAAATATTCTTGCTTAGTTTCCAGAGGCCTTGGCAATGTCAGTCTTAGATATTTTATAATCAGAATATTAGCAGATCTTTTAGATCGACTTGTCACATATCTTTCTAGAAACTTAATTTCTACAATGTCCATGATGGTATGTATTTGTAGATCTCATTCATTCTGTTTGAAGTGCATTTTTACCTTATTCTTGACTTTCTCTTTTATTTCCCTTGAGCTATTGGTATTCCTGAGAGTTCTATCCATAGCCTATCATTTCCCTTGTTCTGAATAATCAATCACATTTCCCAGCCACATTCCAAAGTCTTTCCCTTTTCCCTCACCCTCACATGATACAAGAACTTCCCCTTGTCCCAGGCTTATCCTTATTGATCTATTACTGAGTTTTCTCAAAGTGATAGTCCAGTTTCTCTTTTCTTCATTATATATTCTGTTCTCATCTCATGTGTTTCTAATGACTTCTGACTTGAATGTGTCTATGCACTGAAGACTCAACATAACTAAAGCTGATCAGCTGGACCCTCCTACTATATCAGCTAATCCTGCTATCCCTTCTGTGTCTGTATCATTAAATACTCCCAGCATACAGAAATGAACACCTAAAGAACATTTTTTCAATTCCTATTTATTCCTCTCTGATTTCCTGTGTTTATATAACAAGTTGTTGCTCTTTTACTTCTCAAGTCACTCTAAAATCCATCCTGTTTTTGACAGTGTCAATAACGAGATTGTAATGTAAGTTATCAACACACATGCCCTCTTACTTTACTGCGTTAATTTTGAACTGATATTTCTGCCTCCAGTCCAGGTCCAATACAGTCTGTTAGCTTATTATTTTGCTTTTTAAAAATCATTGTAGCCCACACAAAGAAGTGTCCATTCATTCTTTAATTATTAACTTGAGTGTACTCTTTTTAAGATGCAACATGGGTATATTATTCCTCTGATTACAACTCTGCAGGAGCTTCCTATTTCAGTTCTTTTGACATGGCTTACAAAGACTCTTTGTAGTTCACTCTATTTCTTTTCACTGCTCCTCTACAATCATTATTCCTTCTACAAAGAATTTGGTTCACAGGCTGAGGGTGTAGCTCAGTGGTACAAGTGACTGGCTGTTCTGTGAAGGCCTGGCTTCATTCCCCAGCACAACAGGAAGCAGAGCAGTAAAAGCTAACTTTGTAACTTTGTCCATGCTGTGTCTTTTATCTGAAACAGTTTCTCCCTTACTCTTACCATCACCTCTGTCAGATTAACTTCTTTCTGCCCTCCATCAGGACTCATTATATCCATGTATATACCCCTTGCATCTGACATCATACTCTCAATAGTTTATAAATATAAGCAAGAATATAGTTGCTAGGGGTTGAATATATTGGGACCTCAAAGGGTTATTTACCTTGATTCTCCTTTAGTCCCTTTTACTCCTGTAACCAACTCTATTGCCCCCTATAGAACCATGAAGTTCTATAGAATGCAGCTGGTGCTCTTGATTGATAAGTTGTCTCTCCAGCACTCCATTTATCTTTTGTCTTCCTCACCAATTTACTCATTATTTCAAGTCCAGGTAGCTACCAGTTCTTTCAGGCTACTTTCCTTTACTTGATTTTTTTTTTAATTTAATACATATAGTTGTTTTATCTGAATGTATGTCTGAGCACCAACATGTGTGCCTGGTGCCCTCAAATGGCATTGGATCCCCTAGAACTGGAGTTATAGATGGTTATAAAGCCATATGTACAGATAGATATTGGTAACTGAATCTGGGTCCTCTAGAAAAGCAGCCAGTGCTTTTAACTACTGAGCCATCTCTCCTGCCCCCAACTCTACCTTTCTTGAAACCAACCTGCCTAACTCCAGACTAGGTAAATGGCACTTCTGGGTGGTCTCATGATTCTATACATATCTCCATTTACCTAGGGTCGTTTTCTATTGAATTCACATGTCCTTTTACCATAACACTGGGAGCTTCTTACAGGAGAAAACTACTTTATTCATCTCTATATTCCTTAACCACCTTCCCTGCAAACCCATAACTGTCAGACCTGTATATTGCTGACTCAGACTGTCATCCTCAGTTTACTCTTCGTCTTCCATTCTCTAGCTATAGGGCAACTCTGGTGTTTCAGATGTTCTCTATTACCCTCACACTCCTAGCACTGATATCAAATGTGCTTATATTGAAGAGCCTGTACAGTCAGCTTTCACTATCACTATCAGCAAAAAAAGACTCATGATTAAAAATGTCTCACTACAACATGGAATCTGATAAATACTGAAGAGCCATTCATTAGGCGCACACAGGTACCTAGCCAAAAAAGCTCCATCTCATATTCTAGTCATGTTCTTTCCTAGTTATGTAATTTTTAAACTCTAGAATGATCCCTAATTCATCAGAATTCCTCAATAATACTTTCCTCTTTCCTCCCCCAAAAGAAATTATGCACTTTAAAATATTTCTAGGGGTCTGGAGAGATGGCTCAGCTCAGCAAATGAGAACATTTGTTCTTGCAGAGGACCCAGATTCACTTCCCAAAACCCACATGGTGGCTTAAAATGGTCTATAACTCCACTTTCAGGGGATATGATGACTCTTCAGACCTCCATGGGCACCAGACGTTTATGTGGTACATGAATATACATGCAATGAAAACACTCATACACATCAAGTAAATAAATCTAAAAGATATTTTTAAATTTTCTATTGAACTAAAAACCTTCTGTTGACCTCATCTTCTTTCTTTACTATAGTCTCCATTCTGGCTGAAACAGAAGAAATCAAGGCCATTTTGAAGGACAAAGGAATCGATGTGGAGACCATCGCTGAAGTGTACCCCATAAGAATACAGCCAGCTCGTATTCTTAGCCACATTTATTCCAGTCTAGGTAAGGAGATTGACCGGCCTGCTAAAATCAAGGTGTTAGGGGATGCTGGCTGGTTTCTTTCCATTTCCCACCCCAATCCCCATTTCTTTAACTTGTATTGCTTTATTACATTGGATTCAAGAAATAATTTAGACTCTGGAATCCTTTATAGTAGAAGGTGTGACCCATATTAGAGATGGGTCTTTCTACTTCAAAAGATCTGGATTAATGACATCTTCTCATGTTAAAGATCTGGATTAGAAGTGGATCTTCCTGCTTCAAATGATTAAGCAAACGTCTCTCACAGGTGTGCCCAGACATTTTTGTGGTTTTAGTTAATTGCAGATGTAGTCAAATTAACAACCAAGAATAGCCATCACAAGTCCACCCTTGTCAACTTGACATGCAATCCTGTCTCCTTAAACCATGCTTAACTTTGAAACGAAACAATAACTAAGTCATAATTATAATATTATGTAACTATCCTATGAATAATAGCAAATTCTTTATGTATTTAACCAGGTTATAATAATTCCTGACATGATATATGTATTTGTTGTACAACTGCAACCATGTCATAAATTTAGAATAAGTGGCAATGTCACTTAAGTGCTGTTCTTTTAGTATCTCGAACTGAAGAATGCTAACCATTGATATTCTCTTAATTGATGTTACATTGCCTGATAAATTGAGGAAAGAGCTGGTTGGTGATGGTCCATGCCTTTAAACCCAGCACTTGGCAAAGGCAGCCTGGTCCACAGAGTGAGTTCCAGGAGAGCCAGTGCTACACAGAGAAATGCTGTCAAAACCAACCAACCCCCACCCAAAAAAAGAGAAGAAATTGAAGAAAGAAAACACAAATATCTATACAAATGCATTCTTAACAAAATATGACAGAAATACTCATGTCAATTATAATCCTCATTTCTGCAACTGGTCACGTGGCCTTAGCTGGTATTTAAACTACCTTCTACTACCCATTTTGTATATCCTACACCCTTGGCAAGTACCCCAGCAAGTTTTAGCTCTTTTCCTGTAGGAGTAACCCATTTCTTCATTCCTGGTGGGTCTGTGCTCTTTGTTATCCTGCCTGAATTAGGTGGTTATAGTTTTCTATTGACAACAAAGGAGATGGTAGGACCTAGAGACTCCCTAAAGGATCTCCTGCATACCAGATATAATCTTTCTTAGCTTTATTTTGGAGAAGCAATCCAATTTTCCCCTTGGTAATCTGGATCAATCACCCATCCTAAGACTGTTATTCCTTTCTTGGCCTGTTGGCATAAAAGCACTAGAAGTCCAAAGTGGCCAATACAGGGTCCAAGGGTTCAATAGTATATTTGTTACGGCTCCTGGCAGGACTGCTTCCTCATTCTGGAACCAAAACTTCTAGGCCAGAAGAATTTTGAGGTCACAGGAACAGGAAGCAAAAATTTTCCTAGTGGGTCACTAGGGGTCATAGTAAGTGGATTCTCTTTCCACCCCTTGATTCCTGGACTATGGATCCTTGCTATGGCTGTACCATATACTGGATGCTAATTCAAAGCATATACCACCTTTTGGAGACCCCTGTCCCAGCCCTTGAGGCTTCTGCCACTTAATTGGCACTGTAACTGTGTCTTCAAAAGGCTGTTCCATCTTTCTATCAGGCCAGCTGCTTCAGGGTGGTGGGGAACATGGTAAGACCACTGTCATACTTCTCTGGCTGTGATGTGAGTTCCTTGGTCAGAAGCAATACTGTGTGGAATACCATGAGAGCAGGTCAGGCATTCTATAAGACCATGATGGTGGATTTGGCAGAAGCAGGAAAGGCACATCTATAACTAGAATAAATGTCTATTCCATAGTTGTCCTTTTCATGGAGGACATGGTCCAGTATAGTCAGCTTGCTATATCCAGGGCTTAGGGTTGGTTTCTGTTGTAGTAGATCTGGCTGGATTGTAGGGGAATTCAAGTGCAGGGAAGTGGGAGTGGGTGAATAGGTGGGGGCACACCCTCATATAAGCAGGAGGAGGTGGGATGGGATAAGGGGTTTTCTGGGGGGATGGGGAAAGGGGATAACATCTAAAATGTAAATAAATAAAATATAAAAAAAAAACAGATAATGGGACTGACTATTGCAGTTGAGCATTTGAGACTTTTTGTCAATAGTTAAATATTACCTGTATTACTGGGACTCCTTATAATTGTCAAGGATAAGGTGTCGGGGACCGCTCTGCCAAATGTTGGAACCTGCACTGCCAAAAGCTTGGGGGCCAAAATTGTTAGAGCCCGCACTGCCCCAAGCTTTGGGGGCTAAATTGTCCTGGATCATACTGATGCTCCGATCTGTGGGTCAGGGTTCAGCAAGAGAGAGAGTGAGGGCAGACTCGAAGAATGGAGACTAGACAGAGTGTGATTCAGTCCCATTTATTCTCAAGTCTCTCTTCTCTCTTTCCAAGTCCCTTGTTCCTAGTCCAAGTCCCAAGTCTCGAGTTCCTAGTCCCTAGGTCCTAGTCTCTAGTGCCTCCAAGTTCCAAGTTTCCAGTCACCTCTTCTGTCTGCCTCCTGCTTTTTTAAGTCTCACTTCTTAAGTCATGCCTTTAAGTTTCCTCTAAGTCACACCTTTAAGTCACACACACCCAAGGGAAAATCCTGGGTATATAAAACAAGATGTTATCAGAATGTGCTCAGCTGTTGTAGGCTGTTGAAAACAAGTCTCTTGTCAGGGTAGATGGCTCAAGATGGCTGCAAGGATAATAGCCGCCTTCTGTCGGCGCTCCACACATGGGTCCATCCCTATGTGCTCCCAGGCTGGTGGTTTAGACCCTGGGAGCTTTGGTTGGTTTGTATTGTTGCTCTCCCCATAGTTATATTATGTACATATTAATTTATGTTTGTGTTTACCTAACTTTTTAATATGCATCTTATATTGAAATAAATGTTATTTTAGAAAATTATAATAATTATCACCTTATTTTGATTGTCTGAATGGTTTCCAAAGCTTTTGTCCTTCTAAAATGCCTACGTATAGATCATTGTTTTCCTTGAAGTATATTTTCAGACAGGGATTCTGGGTATGTATAAGATTATCTTCCTAGCATTTAAAACATGCTGCCTGACTATTCCTCAGAAAAAACAAATAATTAATAGCATTGCTTTTTTTATATATCAACAATACTATTCCTTTCTGTTTTTAACCACCCCACCAACTTACTTACTAAGAGGAATTTTTAAATCAGTAATAGCTATTATTCCATCAGCCAGTCCACTTAAACATTGAAGTGATCATATATTGAGTCACTGTATACTGTTTTGATTTGGTTTTGTTTTTTTTTTCTTTTTTATTGGATATTTCATTTATTTACAATTCAGATGTCATCCCTTTTCCCCATTTCCCCTCCCTAGAACTCCCTCTCTTATACCCCTCTTCCTTTATGCTTTTATACCATTTTGATTAAATGCATGTATTAAGGTCAGTTCTAGGTTGAGGACCTAGCAATACAATAGATGCAAATAGTCAAGGAACAAGCAATACAATAAACACAAATAATCAAAGAAAAAGCAAGGCATTAAACTCAATTACATGAACACTCCCATGATTACTGTTTCTACAGGCTTATCAGGATGACCAAAGTATCTGAGCCTGCTTCCCTGTCCTAGCCCAAGGCCATTTTTATGTCTGAAGCCTACTTCATTGTTCTAGCCTAAAATTCTTGTCTGAAATTGCTTCTTTGTTCTAGCCTAATATTTGGATTCCTGCCTGAGATTACTTTGTTGTAGCCTAAGATTTAGATTCCTACCTGAAATTACTTCTTTGTTCTAGCCTAATGTCAGATTCCTGCCTGAAGCCTACTTCCTTGTCCTTGGCCAATGTCATATTCCTGCCAAGCAGCCCATTTCCTTGTCCTTAGCCCATGTCAGATTCTTGCCAAGCAGCCCCAAAGGCTCTCCACCTCTCCCCTTTTTTTATTTCATTAACAAGACTGAGCCTGTCTTAGATCATTCTGACAAGAATACCTTTCTTACCCATCATGGAATATGCATTATCAAAAGCAATGCACTTCTGTATTTGGTTGGTAAGGCTCTGTGCAGAATCTTACCTGTCCTTGGCTTGCCAGCCTGTTAAATTAATAACTCTGTCTGGGGGTTCATTATCAGTTTCAAGTCATGTACTTTGGCTGACAACATGTTGATGTAGTTAGAGACAAGCTTTAACACGATGGGCAGGAATAAAAGTATTCTCAGGACAAAAAATGCTAGCCTGATCAAGCTATATATGCCATTCCTGAGGTTTGACCAAAATGGAAATACTGACCTCAGGCCATGGATAATTTTATCGGCCTTATCTGTAGCATCAAAGCTCAACAGAGCAGCATTCTTTAAATTTATAATCTCACTATACAAAGTTAACACACCCAGAGAGGTGTTAGGATTATGCCAAATATCCTACAGGTGTCTTTAAACTTTTTTACTGGCTTCTAATGGTTATTGTTTACATGCATAATCTCATTCACATGTATATGTCACCTTGTGGCTATATTCACTACTGTTTTTTTCTTTCCTAGTACTTCATTTTAAAATTTCTTAATCTTTTCTGAAACATTTATATTATTTTTTGAAATTAAAATATAATTTTATAAATTTCTCCCTTCCTTCCTTTTTTCCTTTCTTCCTTCCTTCCTTCCTTCCAGCTCTTCCCATGTAACTCCTTACTCTCTCATATTCATGGATTAGATTTATTTATTATACACATACCCCTAAAATTTTAAACACAACCTATTTAGTCTGTATAATTTATTGTGCATAAGATTACAGGGCTAATAGAAATCCTGCAGAAGAAGGGGAGAAAGGATTGTAGGAGCAAGATGGGTCAAGGACACCAAGAAATCACAGGCCATAGAATGAACAAAGCAGGCCTACAGAGACTCAGGTGACAATCAAGGAGTCTGCATGGCTCTGTACTAGGTCTTCTGCATATATGTTCTGACTGTGTAGCTTGGTGTTCTTGTGAGACTCCCAAAAATGGGAATGGCAGGTGTATCTGACTCTTTTGCCTGTATTTGGTACCCTTTTCCTCTTCCTAGGTTGCCTCATCCAGCCTTGATTTGAGGGTTTGTACCTAGTCTAATACTATGTTCAGTGGATATCCCTGGTAGGCCTGCTGTGTGTATGTGTGGGTGTGTGTGTGTGTGTGTGTGTGTGTGTGTGTGTGTGTGTGTGTTCTAAGTGAAACAGAGGAATTGATCTGGGGGGAGTGGAGAGACAGGAAATCGTGGTCAGAATGTAATATATAAGAGAAGAATAAAAGTTTAGGAAAAAGATTTCAAGGCTGACTGTTTAATATTGGATAAACCAATTTGGGAATTCTTCACTGGGGAAGAGTATTTCTTCGGCTCTCAGAATTCTTTTTCTAGGTAGAGATCCCATGAGATTTACCATTCCATGTTAGTGTGTCTATTGGTGTCATCCTTGTTCAAGTCTTTAGGCAGCCACATTGATCAGACTTCCTGGGTGAAGTTTCTTCGACGTTTCTAGGATATGAATCTCACAGCAAACTTCCTCTGGCTCTTACAGTCTTTCTACTCCTAATCCCATGCTTTTACTGTGATCCCTGAGCCATATGTGCAGGAGTTGTGTTACAGATGGATCAGTTGTGTCAGGATAGTCAATATTCTCTGCAATTTGAACAGTTGATATTTTATGTAATTGTCTCTGTCTATTGCAAGGAAGTTTGTTTTTAAAATGAGGAGTTAGAACTATACTCATCTGTGGATTTAAGGATAAATATTTAAATATAGTTAGGGATTGTGTAGGGTTAATAAGGTAGCATCACTTCACTAGCACTGGGTAGTTGACTAGGCTTCCAGTACCAGGCACAATTTCACTTTTGTTGTGTGGGTTTATTTCAGTTAGAGAACTGTTGGTTACTGCCACATAAGGAGGTGCAGGGGAGGAGGAGCAGCTATTTGTCTGGATATTTTTTCTTTTAGCTTTTTGTTCATTTATTCGTCTTAGTTTCTTAGGCCTCCTAGTGTGTTTTTATAATATCTTTTCTTCTTCTTCTTCTTCTTTTTTTTTTTTTTTTTTTTTTGGCTGTCTTAATATAAGGACTAGAAAACCTAAGTCTATTCCATTATACCTGAAGCTGAAATTGGTCGGCTTTTAAAATAATTTTTATTTATATTGTTGTGTTGTGTGTGTGTGTGTGTGTGTGTGTGTAATGTGAGAAAGCATCTAGGCTGGCTTCTAACTCGAAATCCTCGTGCTACTATTTACTTCTTGCCTACTTTGTACGGGAATTATGTGTTTGATTGGCTTAGACACACACAGACTTCTGTTAATTAACAGGAACAAAAGTTACCCATTTGTAAATAAAGAATTAAATTATGGCCTTCCGTAAATGGAACCAGGACTGAGCAGATCCCAGACGGCAGCTCTGCCTGCAATCACACATACCAGAACCCAGAGGAAGCCGGGCATCCCAGGAGCTCTAACCCGGACAGTATCTTAGGTAACGGACAGCAACGTCCACCAAATAAAAACAGGAGTAACTGGGACCCACAAGGACCCAGAAAGTCACTCCCGCCTAGAGCACTGATTCCTTCCAGTCTGGCCAGAGCACTGAGCAGATCTTGGGTGGCAGCTCTGCCCCCAATCTCTTAAGAACCCAGAGGAAGCCAGGATCCCAGGTGCTCATCTAGCTCCAGCAGTATCTTAGGTAAGCAGACAGCAAGGCCCGCCCCAAACAGGGAGGTACTGTGACCCACAAGGACCTAGGAAGTCAATCCTGGCCCAGCAGCACTGGTTTTCTTCCAGTTTGGGCCCAGGAACTGAGGCAGATCCCAGATGGCAGCTCTGCCCCAATCCACAGAACCAGAGAAGCAGGGCTCCCAGAGCTCTAACATGGGCCTATGCCTGTCATGCGCCTGAGCACTGAGCAGATTTGGGGCCCCAGCGCTTACCCCAATATTTACACCCCACCCCACAAAGTTCTAGTAAAAACCAAGATAATAGGAAGACAGGCTCCAGTCAGAGACAGGGCAGGTAACACTAAGGAGATACAGATGGCAAAAGGCACACAAGAAATAAGCATCAGCACCCAGGGTACTTTGCATCATTAGAACCTAGTTCTCCCACACAAGAAAATCCTGAATTCCCCAAAGTACTAGGAAAAAACAAAATTCATATTTAAAATCACTTTTCTACTGATGATGATAGAGGACTTTAAGAAGGACATCTTAACACTCTCAAAGAATTTGGGGAGAACACAGGTGAACAGGTAGAAGCCCTTGAAGTGGAACACAAAAATCCCTTGAAGAATTACAAAGAGAACACAACCAAACAGGTGAAGGATTAAACAAACCATCCAGGACATAAAAATGGAAGTAGAAACAATAAAGAATCACAAAGGGAGACTATCCTGGAGATAGAAAACCTAGGAAAGAAAACAGGAGTCATAGACACAAGCATCAACCACAGAATAAAAAGATAGAAGAGAGAATCTCAGGTGCAGAAAGATACATTAGAAAATATTTGACACAACTGCCAAAGAAAACGCAAATGCAAAAAGTTCTTAACACAAAATATCCAGGAAATCCAGGACACATGAGAAGACAAAACCTAAGGGATAATAGATATAGATGAGAGTGAAGATTCCCAACTTGAGGCCAACAAATATCTTCAACACAAATTATAGAAGAAAACTTCCGAACCTAAAGAACACGATTCCCATAAACATACAAAAAGCCTACAGAATGCCAAATAGACTAGACTAGAAAGAAATACCTCCTGTCACATAATAATCAAAACACCAAGACATAAAACAAAGAAAGAATATTAAATGCAGTAAGGGAGAAAGCCAAGTAACATATAAAGGCAGACCTATCAGAATGACACCACTTCTCACCAGATACTATAAAAGCTATAGATGCTGGACGATGTCATACAGACCCCTAAGAGAACACAAATGCCAGCCCAGGTTACTATACCAGCACAAACTCTCAATACCATAGGTGGAGAAACCAAGATATTCCAAGACAAACCCAAATTTACACAATATCTTTCCACAACCCAGCATTACAAAGAATAATAGCAGGCAAACTCCAGTAAAAGGAGAGAACTTATACCCCAGAAAGAGCAAGAAAGTAATCCTCTTCCAACCAATCCAAAAGAAGAATGCCACACAAAGATAATTTCACCTCTAATAACAAAAATAACAGGAAGCACAGTCACTGTTTCTTAATATCTCTTAACATCAATGGACTCAATTCCCCATTAAATTGACATAGGCTAATTGACTGGATACTTAAACAGACCCAGCATTTTGCTGCATACAGAAACCCACCTCAGTGCAAAGACAGACTCTACTTAGAGTAAAAGGCTGGAAAAACAATTTTTCAAGCAAATGGTCCCTAAGAAGCAAGCTGGAGTAGCCATTCTAAAATCTCCTGAGACACAAAGGGAGGGACTCATGGCTCCACCTGTAATAGGTAGTTGACGGTGGCCTTGACAGGCAATCAGTGGAAGTGGACACCTTGGTACCTGAAAGTTTGGATTCCCTAGTTTTGGGGAATTGCAAGAGCAGGGAGACGAGATGAGAGGATGGTGGGAGCATACCCTCATAGTAATTGGAAGGTGGGGGGATGGGGTAAGGTGTTAGGCAATCAGTGGAAGTGGAAGGGCCTGGTACCTGAAAGTTTGGATTCCCTAATGTTGGGAAACTTGAGAGCA